>NC_141290.1:3305000-3362500 GCF_037954325.1 Fistularia commersonii
CCGCCGCAACTATAAATATAATTTGTCTGTAAAATTGATCAACTTGCAACACTGCACAACTTTTATTAATATAAATGCTCGCCGGTTAAGTAGCTTTCGCAAAGCAGGATGATTGTTGGCAGCGATAGTAATAGGGGAAGTTACGCCTTCATTTATTTGTTGTCGAAATTTTGTCTCCGACTTGAATTTCTTCACTTGAGGATGTTTCAGCCCAAATCCGAGAGGCTTTATCAGTTCTAATGACCAACGGGGAGTTTTCCCGATATATCTGCCAGGGTTTTGGGTGGGTCTAGATTATCGCGGCTTGTTGTGTAAGTGGAAGAGTTGATGTGCAGGAACGAAGTGTAAGGGAGGTTTGTTATGCTAATGGAGGTGTCGTTCGTTGGAACAAAAGAGCAACTTTGGTTGATTACCTGGAATGTGAAAGGTTAAAGCTAAACAAAGAAGCGAACCCTGTTGGATCATGTAGACCAGTGGTCCCCAAACTTGGCTCCATATTTCCCCCGGAGGCATTATTATTCTTTTATTTCACTCTGGCGACCTAATCATGACTTGTACATGCACAGAACGGACCTTTCTATTCCGCCCTTCTGCAGTCTGTGCCTTATCTGAAACAAAACCAAAAAATCTTAGTCACACCCCGGTCAAATAACACAGAATAACGGCGAAAAGATTGGGCAGGAGAAAAATAGATTCAGAATGCAGGGTTTTTTTTTTGTTCAATTCAAAGAAAAGGCTGTTTGTCTCGTCTGTCAAGAGATGAGAAGAAGACATTATTCATTATACTGTTATTACTGTATTTTCAGGACCATAAGGCTTACCGCACTAAAAGGCACAGTCTCAGTTATGTGTGCCATCACTGTATTTAACTCACATATAAGGCGCACCTGATTATAAGGCGCAGGTTTTATATACAATCCACGCCCACACTTCACCCTTTAACGTTCTCATGGTGTCCTCTTCTACGTCCGCCTTACAACAACAACACACACAAGCATACAAGTTTGGGTATTTTAAAATAGAGCGGGAGCAAACCTGAGTTTGGTATTCACATTTTTTTTCAATCGAACCCATGGAAGTCCTCATCCTCTGTTTCTGATTTGAACAGCTGCGCTGAATCTCCATCAAACATGCCAGGTTCACTTTCTTCACTGTCAGAGTCACTTCGTGGCTCCTCGGAAACGACGCCGGCTTTTTGCGAAAGCTCGAACAAAAGTTCTAGCGGACACGTTAGCCGGAGCGTCTACAATCCATTCGCAAATTGTGGTGAACATTTCACCACTCTTACTGAAACTGTGGTCTCCAAGAAGACTTTTCGTACCCCTTTCTGCGCATCGCCGCCGTTAAAGGCTTACTTTTTGGTTATGTGTGGCTTTATGGAAAACAATAAATGTTAACGTTTAGTCACTTCTGCGATTGCCACAATTTTTGTTACAAACCGGCCGTTCACACCGTGTCAAGAGACGGGGAAAGTTATCTAGCCCTCGCAGGAAAAAGTTTGGGGACCCCCGATGTCGATGTTAGCGGGGTCTAGTTCTGGTTGTTTGGAGGTGTAGAAGGTCCTGGTCTGCGTGTTAATGTATACGGCGTTAATATATTCGGGAAAGGTAGTCTGAGCCCCTCTTCTGTTCAGAGATGGTTTTTCTGTTTCGACAAAGATGCCTTCTTTGACTCCTTTCTCGATCCATCTGTCTTCTCTGTCCAGAATATGGACATCGCTGGCTAGCATCAACTCCCTCTTCATTTCTTTGGCCTCACACTGTCCGCCGCTAACAGTTTCAAACACACTTTGACGCCGTAGTCACGGCGAAGTCACGGCGAAGCTAAGCGCTACATACGCAACATACGCTACTTCCTGGTCTTAGCTTTGGGAGACACATTTCCTAGAGAATAAAAAAGTTGCAAGTACATTTTGTACTAATCTTCTCAAAATGTAATAACTTATTACATAATGCGGCAAAATTTATTACAAAATGCGTCGGGGCAGTTTATAACAAAATGCGGCAGTTTATTACAAAATGCAGCGATTTTTTTTTTTTTTTTTTACACCGTGTCTCTGCACTGCACTTCATATTTCCTGCTGTGTGCGGTGCAAACAACGTCCACTATAGAGCTAATGCTACACCGTTAGCATGTTCCCCGGGTTCACCCGCTATTTGAGAAGAAATGCTATTAACTGTCGTTCGTCTCGATGCCACAAGGCGAGTCTGTCGCTACGTAAAATGCTAACGGTTTGGTCTCTGACCTCTAAATGACGGTTTGAACGGTCGAGCGTCTCGAAACGTGATCCCGCCGCCTCCCGCGAGGATCGGCGATGTAGATAACGGATGAATCGATGAAGCGATTACACACAAAAGTCAAGCTTTTAAACCGCAGGGTTGGAATCGCGGGAGGGTTTTGTGTCCATTTTCCGCCGAGTTTCCGCCGACCCGCCTTTTTTCCCTGTCGGTTTTCCCAGAGCGCTCGCTCCGGAGGCAAAGTGCACAGCTTCGGGAAGAGAGAGCAGGCCATCAAGAGGAACCCCAACGTTCCCGTCGTGGTCCGAGGATGGCTGTACAAACAGGTCAGCACACACACACACACACACACACACACATACACACACTCGCGTTGCTGTCGGGGCCCCGGATGCCATATTTCTTTGAAAATACACTCGGAAAATGCGTTTTGTTTTCAGCCGTCCCACCACTGTGGCCACTGCAGCGGTTAAGACAACAAACACTGACGTAAAAATGCAAAGCAATTACATTTTAATGACTACACACACACACACACACACACACACACACACAAATGCGCAGTGCAGCGGCGCACGGTGATTATTTTTTAATTGGAAAACTTCTTTAAAAGCTGGCATGGGTACGAATCCTCGCTCTGATGAACATTAGCGGGCCGGATCGCACGGGCCGGGACGCACACACACACACACACACACACAGATACAGTTACAGCCGACTAAGATCCACTTATTAAAGGGGCGCGGCGAAGCCGGAGCTGCAGGACTGAGCGTCTCGGGACGGAAACGTCTCCGGTTCGATTCCCGAGCCGCCTCCTAGCAAAGCGTCGACCCCCAAAAACGCGACACGTTTGGCCGATGTCGGGATTTTGTCCCGTTCTTTTATCCCGAGCGTAAAAGCTGCTTCTCGACAAGCTTCTCGAAAAGACTAAAAGTAGCAAAAAAGGCCAAAGTGATACCTTGATTTACGAGTTGAATTCGTTCCCCGACCGGCTCGTTACTCCGTTCGCCATCTATCAAATTAAATTTCCCCGTTGAAATGATTGGAAACGCTGTTAATCTCTTCCAACCCCAAGGTTTTTTTGTTATGTTTCAAACAAAGAATGTACTTTACAAATAACAACTTATGTAGCAAAAATAAGGATATATAAAAAAGAGAGAAATGGATTGGGTTTTATTAAGTGAATAAATAAAATATTCATAATAAATATCAAGTGAAGTCGGGGGAGTCACCGGCTCATTGGCTACAAACTGAATGCTACCGTTTATATCTAAACGTCATTTATGGACGGAGCGAAGTTGCTCTTCTTATTAAAACCATCAAATCGTCCCCGACCGGCTTTTATCGACTCTTCCGTTGACGTTCTTGTAAATTTCCCCCGACAACGACTTCTCCATCTCTTGGCGGACGAGTCCACAACACGCATGCCTCGCTCGTGTTTCTACCTTTTCTGTTGGCTAGCTAGCCGCTTAGCTAGCTAGCCGCTTAGCTAGCTGGATGCTTAGCTAGCTAGCCGCTCAGCCCCCTGTTTTTTTTTTCCCTTCATGAACATCAAGCGCTCACCCAATCGCTCCCAACTCAAATCTGGGCTGGTATTAAAAAGCGAAACATCTGAGGGAAAACTCCAAAGTTGATGCACTCCCAAGACAAGATTTATTAGATCTGCGTTTTGTGACATCCCCCCCTGCAGGACAGCACCGGGATGCGCCTGTGGAAGAGGAAGTGGTTCGTCCTGTCCGATTTCTGCCTCTTCTATTACAAAGGTGAGTCCGCCGTTGCGGGAGTTCCCCCGAACGCCTCGCGGCCAAACGTTCCCCGGGTGGACGACCTTCCAGAATCTTTGAATTCCGAGCAGCTCGCGCACATGGAGGTGTTGGTTCCCTCTGTTGGATGAGGTCCAACGAGAAGGCCGTATAATTTAGAATAATGACGTTCCGGTTCAAGGTGAACGCTCTCCTCTGGCCGGGTCACAGTCAAACGGTTTCAAGCAGAAGCCCTTCAGAGAAGCTTCTGACCCCCGGCTTCTAACCCCGGATGCCCTCTGACCCCGCCGTTCTAGGAGCTGTAGGTCGGGAGAGTCGGCGATGTGAAAAACAAAGTCGTCGGTCCACGGAGGACGGTTCGGAAGGCTGTTTGGTCGGCGTAGGAACGTTTTCGGGAGCATTCGGACAGCAGAGGAACAAGGGACCGAGGAGTTCACCTCCAAGGGTCTATCGGAACTCATAAGCCCCTTGCAAAGCGCCATTTTTAAAGTCCACCCTGGTCACTTGGTGGCTGTTTCCGTCCGACAAAAGGCACCAGAAATGGACCGACGAAGAGGTCCGACTCTTCTGTCCTGCCGCGGGACTCGCGTCGTCTTCCCGTTCTTCACCGGTGGTTTAATTTTTGGAGTTCCGCTCCCGACCGCCATCCCTTACCTGGCCTCGGAAAAAGGCTAGTTCCTGGAGCCGGACAGCTCTCCGAACTTTTCTCTTCTCGTCCCCGAAGAGAGGCGCTGCTCCGAAATCGGCGTCGGAAAAAGCGCCGACTCGCAAGGGACGGATTTGTATTCAGAGCGACGCAAACATCTGAAGCCGAGCGGTTCTGAAGAACAGAAAGATCTCAGCGGAGTTCAGAGGTTTGATTCCGTCTGATGAAGCCTGATTGGATGTGAAGTGGAGCTGAAATAAGCCCGATGATTCCATCAGACCGGGCGGTAATCTGATCTCACACACACACACACACACACACACACACACACACACACTCTGGTTTGACCCCATCTTCATCTCCGCCTCCTTGCTTATGTTCCCGTCTCTCATCTCCATAATCTCAACCGGAGAGTGAAATGACTTCCCTCAAAGGTTTCTCCTCCTGGTCCTCATCCGATTGAAGGAACAAAACAACCGTGGCGACTCTTGGGAAAAACAGAGGAGAAAAAAGAAAATTCTAGATGTTCCTCGCAGGATGCGGCGGCGGAGGACCGACCGACCGGTTGCTCCGAGAAGAAGATCGTCATGGAGAAACCGATAAATGTCCAATCCGGACCTACGAGGAAGTGGAGGAGAAGGTAGGGGGATGAAGATGTGGAGGTTCCCTTCTGGGTGCGAGGAGGACGCTTGAGCTTCCGGAGGTAAAAGCCAGGCTGAGATGTTTTGGAGAGAGGAGGAAGATCTGGAGGCAGGAGGACCTGGAGGAGGTTTATGGATGGAGGGAAAGAAGTTAGTCAATGTGGGAGAAGAGAGGCTCAGAAGGAGGCAGATGATTGGCTGATGAAACCTCTACTTCCCAGTGATCTGCTGCTAGCTAACTTCAAGAGAGGAGGTCATGGATGAAGATGAGATGACGCACAGGAGAGGGTTAGATGGTTGGCAGATGATTGGCGGTGGAGGCTACCCAAGGAGAGGAGAAGAAGATAAGACGATCCCAGTTGGACAGAAACCTTCGGTCCCGACTGGTCGACTCTGAACCCGAATCTCCAAAGGAAGAGCGTCCGCACCCTTTGGAGAATTTTCCGACTCCTGGACTTCAGACGCCGTAGGATTTTCCGGGGCGGCGAAGAGTCGGAGTGGCGGCTCACCTCCCGGGGGCCGAATCCCGCGTACAAGACCGGCTCGGTGCCGGACCAGGGAATCTTTTCAGGAACGAGTCTGTTTATGGCGCATTGTGACGGCAAAGGAACCAGGAAGTCGGCTCTCAGTTCCATCTCCGCTCTGTCGGAACTTATATGGGACTCGTACTCTTGAGAGGTACTTTTAGTGGACTGCGGAGCACCAACTTTTAAGAAAACCATCTCAAGAGCTTCTCTCCTTCTGCTCCACGGAGAGCTTTCCAGGGCCGGCAGTCGTCCCCACCCTGGTCGCCTCGCTGCCGTTCCCCAGAAGGCCGATGGGCGGAACGGTTCCGCCCAAAAGTGTCGATTCGTTTTGACCTCCGACCCTAAAACCCTGTTGAAACCACATTGAGCCGCGCTCCGATGAGGATTGCTGGTAACGTACTTCCTTTTTAGGCCATTGCTTTGAGACTAGAACAAGGCCGGTTTTACACCACATCTCTTCCGATGACACATACGATTATTAAACTTTTTCACGCAAAATGTCATCCCCGAACCGTCCGCCCTCGAGCTCGAGTTGCCCGGCAACAGTCGCCTCGGAAGAAACGCGGCTCGGTGTAGATGTCAACACAGAAAAGCACGACGAAGGAGGTTTTTTTCGGACAAAGCGTCAACCTTTCGAAGGTGTTCGGATTCATACTCCGGTGTGTGTGTGTGAGTGTGTGTGTGTGTGACGGTCACGCTTTATGTTTTTGTAGAAATGGATACAAAAGTTTGAATCGCCATGTTTGGGCGCAGAGGACGGCGTGTGGCTGGCAAATCAAATCTGAGGAACGTCCTCTGGAGTAGACGTGTGTGTGTGTGTGTGTGTGTGTGAGCAATATAAAGGTCTCACGCTCACCATTCGGGGAATGTCTCCTCCAAAGGCCCTTGAATTATTTTTAACCAATTACCCTTTTAATCCCGGGCGTGGGCTTATCGCGTCCCCCCCGGTCAAACACAGGTGCCCAGCGCGCATATTTCCCGAGTCGTCAATTTTTACGCTAATGGTCGTCGATGTGCGCTCTCACACCCACACATACACACTTGTATGCTCCTGTCAGGTGCGATGTCAGTGTGTCGTGCCAAACAAAAGGGCCGTCACACAGCCGTCTGTTGTGTTCCGGTGTTTGTCTCCTGATTTTTCGGGGCGGGACGACGGGTTTGACGGGACGTCACTCTGATTTGATCCAAAAAAAAAAAAAAAAAAATTACCGTGTTTTTACGACCATAAGGCGCAGTCTCAGTTATGTGTGCCATTACTGTATTTAAAACACATATAAGGCGCACCTGATTATAAGGCGCGCCCCCTTTAACGTTCTCACGGTGTCCTCTACTACGTCCGCCTTACAACAACACACACACACAAGCATACAAGTGTGCGTATTTAAAAATAGAACGTGAGCAAAACTGAGTTTGGTATTCACATTTTTTTTTACCGGTAATCGTCATCAATCGAACCCATGGAAGTCCTCATCCTCTGTTTCTGATTTGAACAGCTACGCTAAATCTCCATCAAACATGCCAGGTTCACTTTCTTCACTGTCAGAGTCGCTTTGTGGCTCCTCGGAAACGATGCCGGCTTTTTGCGAAAGCTCGAACAAAAGTGCCAGCGGACACGTTAGCCCGAGCGTCGTCAATCCATTCGCAAATTGTGGCGTAACTCTCAGTGAAACCGTGGTCTCCAAGAAGACTTTTCATACCCTGTTGTGCGTATCGCTAGCGTGCTGGTTCCCTTCTTCCCCACAGTGTTGACTCACCGGGATGTCGAAAGTGAGCGGCACCTCGTCCATGTTAGCATGTGGCTGGGCTGGATGTGTTTGTCGGCGATGTTTTCAGGGTTGTTAAAACAAAGATGTTTTTGCATAACGCACTATCAACGACCACACTTCCCCATTTAATGTTGTCATGGTGTTCTCTACTACGCACACAGGGTGCGCTGCACTATAAGGCGCGCTGCACTATAAGGCGCGCTGCACTATAAGGCGCGCCGCATATTTTGAAGACTTCTATGTGCGCCTTACAGTCGTGAAAATACGGTAAGGTCATTTGCTGCACCTCGTCGGCCGCTTTCAGGCTGAAAAAGTGTTTGGTTCGAATTCCAGGAAGTAGCCTCCTCCGGGGGGAAGCTTTTGGGCGGTGAGGTACCACGGTTGGAGACGTGGGCAAGAGGCTCCAAAACAAACCGCCGATGAAGAAGGGGAAGACGAAACGGACAACATGGAAAGTGAATTTGCCAAAGCAGAACAACAATGGATTGTCAGATAGTCGTGTTGCTAATGCTAGCTAGCGGCGTACTCATTTTGGCCAAATATTGACGTTCCTCTGCGAGGAACCCCTATGAACCATAACGGGCCAGAAGAGCTTGGACCTCCTTTTCGCTTTGTTTTGAGGAAACAGCTGAGCGGTGACCACGAGAGATCATAAAAACGCCGCTCCGCAAGAAGCATCTGGCTTCGAGTCCAGCCAATCACCAAAAAGCCTCGTCATGCGACTTCCTAAACGGACCCTGCCTCGGAGCAGGACCTCACAAGGCTCTCGGAGTTGAGGTCGGCGGTTCCACTGCACAACGGCTTCGTTCCCTAGAGTTGCGCACAACAAGTAAGAAGGTCAGATGAAGAGCAAATGCCTTCGAAGCCTATAAAGAAAGACGACAGCGAGACAAGAACCGGCTGCTTGTGAGACGCGGAAATAAACATTTGAGCAATCGTTGTTTACGTCGTCATCACGTCGAGTCATGAGATGTTCTCAACCGGAGCTTGAAATCCTGTCGGATCCGTGTTGTTTTTGAAAGGATCGAACAAGCGGAGGAGACGCCGAGGGGGATTCTGACTATTTAACGTCGATAAACATGCTTTGCAAACATAGCGCCGTGATGTTTGTGACCAGGAACGACCAGGCCGTACGCCAGGGGCCGGGATCCCGGAGCGGCCTTGCACCCGGGCACGAATGACGCCACACACACACACACACACACACACACAGACAGCAGTGTGTGAGAATGTGTTGATGCCGGTGTTGAGTGATATTTATTCTCTGGCCCATTCCTTCCCCTCCATATCTGCCCCGGCTCTCCTCCCCCTTCCCCTTCACTATCTGCCACCTTCCCCTTTCCCATTCCTGCTCCCGTGGCTCCAGACAGCAGAGAGGAAGCGGTTCTCGGCAGTATCCCCCTGCCCAGCTACGTCATTTCACCCGTCGGACCCGAGGACCACATCAGCCGCAAGTATGCTTTCAAGGTAGGCCCCTTCTTCTTCTTGGGCGCAGAAGTGGCACCGCCGCGCTTTTGACGTTGATTCACGAACGACCGCGCGCCGCGATTGGCCGAGGCCCTCCCGACTGGGCCCTACGGATACGTTTTAAAAATAGTGTCAACAAGATGGTTGAAAGTATGTTTGATTAAAGTTCCCCCCTGGCGGGTTAATCAGTTACACCGTACACCTGTTGCCTGGCAACGACAAAATGACGGTAGACGTCGATCACAGAGTCTCTGGTCTGTGACTGAATGTGAAGCCAAAGAAACATCAGACATCATGTTGTAGTTCTAAAAATGCAATGAAATGCTGCAACACTCGCTAAATCTTTCACGCTAACTGAAGAATGGACCAATCAGACGGTGTTGATACAAGACAAAGAGGAAACCCGCCAATGAAGAGTCTTTTAAAATGTAAATCGTGCTGAACATCGGTAAATATTAGGAAGCTAAATGGAGGAATCCGGCACGAGGCGGCCATTAGATATGCCGATCATTTGCTTCCCTGCAGGCGTGACTGCGCTGTTATTTGAACAATTCACATACTGGGGGTGGGACTCGATTGAAAGTAAATCATTAAAACAATTTATCACATTTCAATATTTGACAGGGACAACAAGAGGTGTAAGTTAGTTTGGTGAGCGAATGAATGCACATGAGCTTGAACTTTAGAACCGTGTTTGTTTTCACGTCAGTTCACAAAACAGACAATTAGATGAACGCAGGAAAGTCTTACTTCCCATCCGACCGCCGGATTTGTTTTCACAGCATCAAAGTTCATTATTCTCATCAGTTGAATTGATCTGCATTTGAATTGATATTAAATATAATATAATATTTAATATTACCAACCTGCTTGCAAACTCAAAGCAAATGTTACCCATCTGTGCACTAGTACTAAGCTAGTATCACTGACCTGCATGCACATGCAAAGCTAATGTCAGGGACCTGCATGCTTGTACAAAGCTAATATCACCAACCTGCATGCTGATATCCCCGACCTGTATGCTAGTACATAGCTAATATTACCATTCTTTATGGAGTATAAAGCTAATACAAAGCTAATATCACTGACTTGCATGGCAGCACAAAGCAAATATCACCGACCTGTGTGCCAGTGTAAAGCTAATATTACCCACTTGCATGCTAGTACTAAGCTAATATCACTGACCTGTGTGCACATACAAAGCTAATATTACTCACCTGCGTGCTAGTACAAAGCTGATATTACCCACTTGCATGCTAGTACAAAGCTAATATTACTGACCTGTGTGCACATGCAAAGCCAATGTCAGGGACCTGCATGCTAGCACAAAGCCAATATCACTGACTTGCATGCTTGCTAAAGCTTTTCTTCATCTTCTGTTATCACCAACTTGCAGGCTTGTACAAAGCTAAAATCACCAACCCGCATGCTAATCCCAAGCTAATATCACTGACCTGTGTCCACATACAAAGCGAGTATAATAGAGCTGCATGCTAGTACAAAGCTAATATCACTGACTTGCATGGCAGCACAAAGCAAATATCACCGACCTGTGAGCCAGTATAAAGCTAATATTACCCACCTAAGTGCTAGTACAAGGCTAATATTACTGACCTGTGTGCACATGCAAAGCTAATGTCAGGGACCTGCATGCTAGCACAAAGCCAATACCGCAGACTTGCATGCTTGGACAAATCTAATATTACTTTCCTGCGTGCCAGTACAAAGCTAAAATCCCCAACTTACATGCTAGTACAAAGCTAATACCACAACCTGCGTGCACGTACAAAGCTAATATTACAGACCTGTGTGCACACACAAAGCTAATATCACGACCTGCGTGCACATACAAAGCTAATATTACAGACCTGCTCGCTCTTACAAAGCTACTATTGCTGACCTGCATGCTAGCTCCAACATGCAAATGTCAGAGCAATTAAAATAGATTAATTTTCTTACGCTAATCATTTAATCTCGATGAATGCGTTAAAGTCCCAACACGAATATTTATATTCACATGTGTCAATCACAGTAACGGAACGCTCCATCCATATTTTTCAGAATCAACTTGCATATTTATCGATACATTTTTGGATGCTATAAACGTAATTTTACAGCACAATAATCCGGTATATCATCTGGGGTTAAATATCCGGCCCAATAAAAATGTCAGCACGGCCCCCGGCGTCGATGTCCAAGACCTACTGTTAGCACGTTGCTAACAACCATAATAAACCAGTCTCGCTACGCTAACACGAAACCGGGAATTGTGGGTTTAAAGCTCCCATTCCTGCGGATCCGAAAAAAAAAAACGTTGCCGAAAACGTTGTTTCGATGTGACGCATTTTCTTTCGCCGTCCGAAAAAAAAAAAAAAAACCTCCAAAATAAAAGCCGCCCCTCTTCCATTACTCACCCAATCCTCTTCCCTCTCTTGTTCCCATTGGCTGGCCGCCCGCTCCCTCCCCTCCCGAGTGCGTCGCGTCCACCGCCGACAATCCTCCCATAAATAGGTATTCCCGCGCGCCCGCCGCGCCTCCACCTCGCACCCGTGTTTTTTGTTTTTGTTTTTCCAATTTGTTTTCGTTGTTGTTGTTGTTTTGCCTCCCCCGGCCGGGAGGATGTGCAGTGGCGGCGGCCTTGTTATTTTTTTTTAATTTTTTTTTTTATTTCCCCTCTTGGTTTTTCCATTGCATGTCCTGAGATCCACCTCTTGTGGCTGTTTTCAACTCCGATGTTCTCCGCTTTATTTATTTTCTTTTTCTTAATCCTCCTCCTCCTCCTCCTTTATCTCCAATGTGAATCTCTGTATTTACCTTATCTGATTTTTGGGAGTCCCTTCTTTCCTCCCGTTGCTCACATCTGTTTCGAAGTCGCGTTTTTTTTTTTTCACGGGATTTAAAACCGTGAGGGTTTAAAAACCCCCGGCTCCTGTTTGTTCAACGCCACGTATTCCATTTTTATTTTCCGAGCTGCAGCTTTGAGGGGGGGAAACTTATCAGGGTGCTTTGTGGCCCTCTTATCTTTATTCGCACAATGGCTCTTTAAATAGTCCCTGGAAAAAGAGAGTGTGTGTGTGTGTGTGTGTGTGTGTGTGGTCATCGACAGGAAGGGGGAGGGGAGGGGGGGGTGAGACCATTGTAAACCTTTCCAAGCATACGTAGCGGCTGATCTTTGGAGTTTGCGGACAAAGAGAATGAGGGAGGGAGAGAGAGAACACAGAAAGGGAAGGAAGCCATTTAGAGGAGAAAAAAGAAAAGCGAGGACGGCGACAGGAAGAGAGGGATGAGGGTGAAGGAGCGGCCAGGAGGAGGTGTGGAGCTGCGATGGTCCACGCCGGGGACGCCGGCGCTTCTGTTTATCCACCTGCTTCCAAGCAATGGAGGCAGCAGATAATCCGGAGATTCTTTTAAAAGAACTCCCACGCCGACCGTGTTGCTCCAGGAGACACACACATGCACACACAGACACACACTGCAGGGTGTGTGTGTGTGTTTGTCCAGCACTCAACTGTTCAATGACCCACTCAACATTCCCTCCAAACAGGCCGGGGTATTTTAGATCGCGTGTTTTGCTTTTTGCTCACCGCACGCACATGCGTGTGTGTGTGTGTGTGTGTGTGTGTGTGTGTGTGTGTGTGTGTCCTGGAGGTTCACGGTCAGCAAATTGTAAGGAAATTGTAGGATGCATTATTTGCATGCGATGATGGAGTTTGTGTCGATTTCTGTAAGATTTCGGTGAGAATCCTTTTCGGATCCATTTCAAGAACGCCATCGGTTTAGTTGACAAAGTCCCTCAGATGGCGACGTTCTGGCGAGTGTGTGTTGTGGCGTCGGCGCGGTCGAAGCGCCCACTCTGAGGCAGGGCCTCTGGACGCTTCTGGAGGAATCTCATGCGATGTGGACACCACCGGGCGTCAAACTCATTTTCACCAAAGGCCACATCAGCATAATGGTGGCCCTCAAAGGGCATGTAAAGGTAACTGCATGTAAAGGTAACTGTATAAATGTGACTAAATGTAGTGTAAAATAAGTGTAGCTACTATTGTTAAATAACACTGAATTTATTATTTATTCGTATCCACAATATGCATTTATATGTGACATTTTGGCTTTTAATTCTTCGACAATTTGCCAGAAGGCTAACTTTAGCATACTTAGCTCCGTGTTTGGTGTCAAAATGTACTCTTTGACAGCCTCATAACGCACAAAACATACCCTGTTTTTCTCCTTTAAGCACAAACATGTGTCCGCCTTCCCATCTTTCTTGACGCGGCCTTCCGTCTGCATCAACTTTTCTCTTCCTGGACATTTAGGGATCATTTGTAGTTCTCAAAACGGCATTAATGTGGATACGCTGCGATCTAATAGCGGGACGCCGTCACTTAGCGGATAGCATGATCGGCATGAATTGTGGGAAATGTAGTTTATGGTCAATGCACGGGATTGACTTATTTGTTTTAAGACAATCAGACCTTTTTAAGACGCCGCATGGAATTAAGTGTCGGGCCACATTTGGCCCGCGGGCCTTGAGTTTGACGCGTGATCCAGACACCGAGCTCCGAAAGAATTAAACGTTTAATTAACGTGTTTTCCACGATTCGGCTAATTTATCGACATCCAATTTATTCTCGCCAAGTATCAGCGTCCCCTCGAAGTCGTCTGAAAGGGTCGCCGGCGGGGTCAGAGGTCAGACGAGACTTCGGCTCGCGGCCACGATGCTAATCAAGTTGTACGTTTTGATGTTGCATTCCTTCAAAGCATTCATTGTGTAAGTGTGTGTGTTTGCTGCACAAGCGTGCACGTGTGATGGGGCCCACACCCCTGTGGTCATGTGATCACTACCCCCCCTCCCGCGCCCAGTAACTGTTATGCTAGCCGCTAACTAGTCCTAGCTAAAGGCTCTCCTTTAGCTCCTGTTTTGTAGCTATGTATGCCTTCTTATTCCTAGTGTGCCAGTTGTGTTTTATCCCTTACATATGTGCGTGTGCACGTGCCTGTTTAAACGTGCACGCGCCTGCATTCCACCTGACACGTTTCCTGCCGCTGCGTGGCGGCAAACAGAGGAGAGCGACGACGGCTGAACGATAGAGCACTCGCAGACGACTTGGGAATTCAGCTCCTTCCTCCGATGGGAAACTTTGGCCATTTTCACATTCGGAGAGGCAATATGTGTGTGTGTGTGTGTGTGTGTGTGTGTGTGTGTGTGCGTGTGCGCGCGCGCGCAGTCGGCAATCCTGGCCCAAATGTTTCCTTGGAAATGCAGAATTATCGTTTCGCAATGTCGTGAATACAAACGTTACAACATTGTGTTGGATTGGCTAGAGCTTTGCGATGCTAGGCATCCATCGTTTGCGCTAAGCTAATCAGTCGAGGGAGTTATCCAGCTCAATTTAGGGAAAGGAGAATGGAATGTCTCTTCTGGAATGGCTCCCGAGGAATCGGTCGCTCCTCAAATATCCCTCGATTCTTCCCCCGACGGATGACATTGTTTCCTCAAGCTAACTCCGCGCCCACGACTCGCGCCTGCTAGCACTCGAGTTTCATCACTCGGCTGTTTGACGCTGTTTGTTTGGGACTGTGTTCGAGCCAAGTTTGACACGGCGACCCCGTTTGCTTAAACATTAGCCCGTGAAGGAAAAAAAAAAAAAAAAAAAAAAAATCCCCGCAGCCCGTCAAATATTTGAACTGGCTCTGAAGCCGGAGATGTCGCGTCTGTCAGGGAAACGTTTGAAAGGAACAATGTTTGCGTCTTCGCCGAGTCTGAATGGTGACGGGGTGAGGCGGGCGATGTCAATCCCTGGGCTCTGATAAGGCAATTAAACTTGAGCCGTGTCGCTGTGTTTCATGATCAATGGCTGGAGAATGTTTGACTTCATTTGGATGACATTGTGTCGCTTCTTTCCCGCTGGAGGAACTTTTTTTCAGTTCCTCAAACCTCATGCGACGAAGGTGCTTGCTGATTGGTAGAACTCTCGTTCAGCTCAGAAGAGGCAAGACATGTATCACAAAGAGGTCCGAGCTCTTCCGGCCTGCTACGCCTCAGAAGGGTTTCCAGGGCTCGCAGAGGAACATCAGCATTTTGGCCAGACTAAGTTTTGGAGTTAGCTAACAGCTAACATGTCCATGGTTATTGTTCCTGCCGTGCACAGCGTGCATGCTGTAAAACTGGGGGAGGCTACTTCCTGGAGCCATATTGGAGCTGGAACTTCTCTGTTGTAAAGCAGCTTGTTAGAAGATCCTGACGATACAATGAGGTGGGCAAAAAACTTGCGGACTTCTTGGTCGCTAACATGAATGTGTTGATGAGTGATGACTTTTGGGGGTGGGGGTTCTCAGAAAGCGGCGTGCGTTTTACTCGTGCAGCTCAGCCCGAACATGAAACGGCAGAAATGGTTCAGTCTACCTTGGCAGGAATCTGCTGGAGCAAGCTAGCAAGCTAGCAGCGGACCGCCAGCCTCCGGCGCCGTCACTCGCCCGCTAGTGACGCGGGCTTGTAAAGGGACGTGTCTTTCCGTGGCGCTAAAGTGTTTTTCTTTTTTCTGCATGGACCAAATGATGAAATCCATCGACATTCCAACTTCTACCTTGCCAGCGGCCGCGATCGACGCAAACTAGTCTCATCTTGTGTTTTCTTTAATGTTTAAATTTGACCTTGCGTGTCATTAGCGTCCGTTAGCACCCTTTTTGTCGTCGCGCCCGAGTCCTGACCCGGGGTGGCCGGGCAGTTGGAACGACGTCTCAAGGTTTGACATTGTAGATAAGAAGAAAGAAAAAAAAAAGAAAGAAGATGGTCCCTTTGTCGGCTTCCTGATCTTAGCTGAGACACTGAGATTCTGGCAGGTATCCGATAAACGATGCCGTTTGTAGCGGATTCCAGAGCAACTTTCCGAACGCGCTTATTATCCCGCATCCATTATTCAGTGAGCGAAGCACCACTGCTGGGAGGATTTAGCATCTAATTACTATTTGCAAGTGTCTGCGGCGGCGGCGGCGGCGGCGGCTCACCCGTCCCAGAAGCTTCCGCCGCGGAAGAAGGAAGGAACTCGGGACGTCGACTGATAGCAACACGTTTCAAAACAGATACGAGGTGCAGATCCCGACTCAAGGCGGGCGGCCTTCTGTAGATTGAGCCCATGGCGAGATAACAAGTAGCTAGCCGCATGCTAATTGTATGCTTTGTACGAAAGAAGGGTGTCAAGCCTGTTCCTTCAAGAAAAGATGTTCCATGTGTTAGCGTTAGCATTAGCGTTCATGGTTTTCAAGCTTCCATCCTTCCCGCCTATTTTTTCACGACCTTTTCCCTTTCGGGTTCCGATCTGACCGCAACTTTAGCCGTATCGCGCGGAGGCCGTCATGGCGTGTAGCGTTATGGGATGTCGTCTTAGAGTTCGGGAAAGCAGTCGAGCGATGTTGCGAACATCCGATCTTACCTGAGTTCGGAGCGGGTTTTAGACCTGAGCAGATTTGAAGGAAGTTAAATCAATTTAAGTGTTTATTTTATCATCAATTCTATTTTTAGCTTCTCCTCCTCCTGAGCCCAGCTTTGATTCCACCATCCCGCCTTCCAGAGCTTTACCACTCATCTTCATTAAACACGTTTAATGGTCGCATAAAAGCGAATAAATATATATATGCTAAGTTTATATATATTACAGCCACCATTATTACACCGCTAATCATCGAACGTCTCGATACATTTCGTCGGCGATGCAGTACCAGTGTGTATTTATACTCTTCCTGCGCGCTGATTGGTGCATACCGGGGAGTTTAGTGGGGCGGAGGGGGGGGGTTCTTTTTCCTCACATCCTCCATCGTGGCCAAGTATCTCTCCTCTCATTGGTCGACGGTTGTTGCTTCGTTGGTCGTAACTGGCTGCTTGTACCTCTATGGTGTTTGTATTGTCCACGCTTCTGTGGTCGTCCATGTTGTTTCTCTGGTCGGACAGCATGACGTCTCTTCGTCCGCCCCCCCCCCCCCCCCCCCCCCCAAAAAAAAAACAAAAAAAACACGTCTGTCACGCTGACCACGGCTCCTCTCTCTCCCGATAGGCTAACCACACTGGCATGCGCTCGTACATTTACAAACAGAGCTCTGTGATTGGCTCTCAGGCAGAGCACAGTGGCATGAGGACCTACTACTTCAGCGCCGACACCCAGGAGGACATGAGCACCTGGCTGAGGGCCATGAACCAGGCCGCGCTGATGCAGAACCACCTGGACACACTCGTCAGGTAGGTGCACACACACACACACACACACACAATTTAATTTTGATGTACATATCAAGCCACGGCGGTCCGAAAACATGCAGGAGGTTCATTGCAGACCCTTAAATTGCCCGGATGTGTGAATGAGAGTGTGAATGTTTTGGTTTGTTTTTGTCTCTATGCGATGTATGAATGACAGAGTGAATGGCGCTACTGTAATTAGATGATGTGTGATTGATTTGTATTTATAAAATAATACATCCTAGATCTGAATGAATGAAATATTCTCATTAAATACATTGTTCTTTACATAGTTGAATGTGCTGACAACAAAATCACACAAAAATGATCAGTGGAAATCAAATATATGAACTCATGGAGGTCCGGATTTGGAGTCATATTCAAAGTAATAGTGGAAAAACACACTTTGTTGTCTAGAAACAAGTTAAAATGAGACAGTGTTGCTTCCTAAGTGGAGAGTTTGATTTCACAGAAGTGGGATTAACTTGGAGTTACATTGTGTTGTTTAAGAGCTGCCTTTATTTTTTGGAGCAGTATATTATGTCCCCATAGGGCAGGGGGGCCATGGGCCGGATCAAGCTAACGAACTGGTTTGATCCGGCTCGCGGAGCTAGCTAGTTGAACAATAGGTACATTAACAGTAGTTAATGTCAAGATTTTACCCGTCCGACACACTTGAGAATAGATTTTTCTCCATTTGGCCACTGAGCTGAAATGAGTTTCATGCTCTATAGTATAGGGCACCCATCCTTTTCTGTACCAGGGACCAGTTTTATGCATGAAATGTCTCCGCGGACCGGTTAGATGCGCCGGGGTTCGAATATTAAAAACTTTTTTCACACTATTTCATCTGAATATGAATACACTTTATGTAGACCAAGGGAAAGCATATGAAGCATACAATACTGGTATTGTATGGGGAAGTTTGGAGTGGCAGAGAAGTTTGTTAGACCGGTGCAGGACATGTATGCTAGCTGTGAGACATTGGTACGGTGTGCTGTAAGGGTACAGAGAAGTTCAAGATGGAGGTGGGTCTCCATCAAGGATCAGCTCTGAGCCCCTTCTTGTTTGCAGTAGTGATGGACAGGCTGACAGATGAGGTTAGACAGGAATCCCCATGGGCCATGATGTTTGCAGTTGACATTGTGATCTGTAGTGAGAGCAGAGAACAGGTAGAGGAAAATCTAGAGAGGTGGAGGTATGCTCTGGAGAGGAGAGGAATGAAAGTTAGTTGCAGCAAGACAGAATATATGTGTGTGAACGAGAGGAACTCGGGTGGAGCGGTGAGGCTACAGGGAGTGGAGATCAAGAAGCTGGAGGATTTCAGGTACTTAGGGTCAACAGTCCAGAGCAACGGAGAGTGCGGAAAAGAGGTGAAGAGACGGGTCCAAGCAGGTTGGAATGGGTGGAGAAAAGTGTCAGATAGAAGACTTTCAGCCAGAATGAAAGGAAAGGTGTACAAGACAGTGGTGAGACCAGCGATGATGTTTGGACTAGAAACCGTTACAATGACCAAAAGACAGCAGGCAGAACTACAGGTTGCAGAGATGAAGATGTTGAGGTTCTCTTTGGGAGTGACCAGGATGGAGAGGATCAGGAACGAGTCTATCAGAGGAGCAGCACATGTTAGATGTTTTGGAGAGAAGGTCAGAGAAGCCAGACTGAGATGGTTCGGTCATGTACAGAGAAGAGATAGTGAATATATTGGAAGACGGATGCTGGAATTGGAGCTGCCAGGCAAGAGGTCTGGAGGAAGACCAAAGAGAAGATTTATGGACGTAGTGAGAGAGGATATGAAGGTAGTTGGTGTGAGAGAGGAGGATGCGGAGAAGAGGGTTCAATGGAGAAGTTTGATTTCCTGTTGCGACACCTAAAGGGAAAAGCCTAGAGAAGAAGACGACTATACTTTAAATGAGGAAATTACAGTAATTTTGCACTTTAGTATCAATTCACCATAATGTAGAGTCAGTGGGAGTCCTGGTTTTGTTTCCCTGCTGCTAGAAGGTCCCATCTAGGGATGATGGTAGACAGTGACAAGTGTGTTACGTATATCCAGTCTATTGCGTCGTCTTGTTTTGGTTCACCGCAAATAATGCGTTGCGGGCGCGGAGCTTGTTTAGCACCTGTTCTGATGAACCGTAACTTAGCCAGGAACCTCGATATTGTCTTTTAAATGCATTTTTCTTTTTGCCAGCCGCCCGAGACGCTTCTGCGGACTCATCGTTTACTTGTTTCCTCCCAAAAAAAAGCGACTTTTGTTTTCGGCTCATGTTTTTTTTAACGGGCCGGCTTGTACTAGCTGATGTGTGAAACGGCCCGACGGAGTTAATCTTTTCTTTGTACCAAGAAAATTTTCTTTGCTGACCGGTCGGGGACTCCTGGTGTCAGGGATTGAATGACAGAGTGAATGGTTGCACGTCTCTATATGCAGCCCTGTGATTGGCCCAGGGTCGACCCCGCCTCTCGACCAATGGCAGCTGTGATAGGTTCCCATGAGTACAAGCAAGCCGTGCATAATGAATGAATGAATATCAAACGACGCACATGTTTTTTTAGCTTTAAGAGTTAAAAAAATAAATTAAAAAAAAAAGGAAAAAAAAAAAAAGTATAATTGCTGGAATTAAGTATATTGTAAAAAAAAAAATGATCTGAGTAATTATTTTCCAAGCCAGGACGCCTTAAAACTATTATCTTTATTTGTGTATTCCTGCAAATAATCTTCCTCTTCATTTATTTAATCGCTTTCTGTATGGAGCATATGAGACCGCTCAGTTTTCTCCGGGACTGATCAAGTATTTCAGATTCAGATTCAGATTTTGAAGCTGCATCCCAGAATCATTTCTTTTGCAGGAATATAAAAGGGGACAGGAAGGACCTAACCCTTTCTCTCTTGTTTGGCCTGATTTCATTGAGATGTTCTGCACCGGCGGGTTTCCTGTCGCCTCCTCATCGATCCTGTCCTTTTTCTGCGCTTCGTCACCGACCCGAAACAGACCCCGACCTCTATTTCCGTAGCGACACATGGAGCTTTTACCTGAGCAGCCTCGGGTCCAAAATAGAAGATACATTAGGAAAAAAAAAAAAGTGTTGCTTGAATTCATATATTTTACACAGATATGTCACATCAATAGATCCTGGTCAATTCAAGCTAAGCTAAAATAAAATATTGAATAAAAATAAGGATGTTTTTCCTTCTCTGTTTTTGTGCTTTGAACGTGGGCTCCTCCAGCCCGCGTCTAGAGCTCCCCCTAGTGGTCAACACAGGTACTGCGCTCGCCTTTCTCTAGAGATCAATAGCAACACTTTGGAGTTGATTGGTTGTTTTCCGGGGTCCTTGAATGGGTTTACGGTCTTAACACACACACATATACACACATTCTTTCACGTAAGAAACCTCCCGTTATGGATATTCAAGTGCAGATGTAACAGAATTTCCTCTCTAGGTTTTTTTTTTTTAGGGAGAGAGGAAGGTGTTACGTTTGTTCCGGTTCTCTGCTCGCCGGGCCGAGCGCTCTGGAACAAAAAAGGCGACGCAGGAAATGAGCGCCAAGAATGAAAGGAAGGTCGGAGGAAGTGAGAGGCGTTTCTTGTTCTTCTCGTCGGCAGGCCGTCCGGAAAGCTGGACGCCCCGAGCCCGGCTCCGCAGCAGGCCAACCACGTCAACCACCACAAGCCCGGCGCGCCCGAGTCGGAGGGTCGGCGGCCCGCCGTCCACGAGGTCCTCCTGGAGCCCATCCACCGCGACGCCGACGAGTGCTGCGGCTTCCACAAGAACTCGCCCACCATGCTGGAGCGCGTCCTGGGCGGCGCCGCCATGGAGATGGACACGCACACCTCCCTCCCCGCCGACCCGACCGCCTCCGCGCTCTCCCAGTCGGACCAGGTGTCGGCCTCGGCGCCGGTGTCCAGGGCGCCGTCGCGCTCGGCGTCCACGCTGCCCTCCAGCGTCTGCACCCGCAACGGCCTGGTGTCCACCCCGAGCCCCATCCTGGAGCCCAACGGCATCGCGGCGGGGACCTACCAGAGGGCTCCGGCGCCGCCGCCGCCCCCCGCCGACAAGCAGCTGCACAGGAGGAGCACCCTGGAGCAGGTGGAGCAGTGGGTCAAGGTGCAGAAGGCGGAGCTTAGAGGGTAGGTCCGACCGCACGGGTTGGGAGGAATCCTGATTGGTTGTAACCCGACCGCCTGCCTCCGCAGCCCCCCCTCCAGAGAAAACACCCTCCCCCGCCGAACCCCGCCCTCCCAGCCCAAGTTCACCGCCGTGGACGCCTACCAGACCTTGCCGAAGACGCCGCGCCACAGCCCGCCGCCGGGCCGGCAGGGCGAGTACAAGTACGCCCAGGACCGCCTGAGCCACTTCCGCCTGACGCCGGAGCAGAGCGGCGCCGCCTCCGGCACCGTTTGGCAGCTCTACGAGTGGCAGCAGCGGCACCAGTTTCGTCACGGCAGCCCCACCGCGCCCATCTACACCCCGGCGCCGGAGTACCCCTTCGGCGCCCGGCCGCCGTCCACCGTCCCCGCCGCGGCGCCCAAGTCGGACGGGCAGCCCCGCTGCGTGTCGGTGCCGCCCTCGTCGGCGGACATCCCCCCCCCGGGGCCGCCGCCGGGCTGCAGCCGGACCCTGTCGCCCACACGGAGGCCGCACACCCCCGCCGACCGAGTGACGGTCCGGCCCGTGGGCGACTTGTCGGTGGTGGACGTGCCCTTCTCCGTGTCCCCGCGCAGGACCAAGTCCCAGCTCTTCAAGGTGAGGAGGCTTTATCGCTCGTCTTGCTGGTTTTCTTCAACAACGCCGCCGCCGACAACGCAGCTCGGTTGGTTCCCCGGTAAAAATGGATCCAAGCGCGATCGAAAATTCATTGTGTTGTCTCAAGCTCACCTTTTGTTACTTCCATCTGACCACTACTCACACTTGGGCCTACATCCAGGGTCAGAACGTTGACTGAGTACTCGGACTACAGCAGTCACTGTACTCTGAGTACCTGAGTACTCGGAGTGCAGCAGTCCCTGTACTGGAGTACTCCGAGTACAGCAGCCACTGTACTCTGAGTACCTGAGTACTCGGAGTACGGCAGTCACTATACTCTGAGTACTCTGGTACTCCGAGTACAGCAGTCACTGTACTCTGAGTACCGGAGTACTCAAAGTACAGCAGTCACTGTACCCTGAGAACAGGAGTACTCGGAGTTAGCGCCTGCTAACTCACAAACGCCCCCTTCAGGTGAGGCGCGGTATTTTCTGCCTCACCTCATGACTTTTCTCTGCGGTTTATTTTATCGGCGAGAGAAATTCTATCACACACTCTCACAGCTTGTAGAAAGCGGCGGTGTATATAATGACATAATAAGTATTTCTACATTCCATCGGCAACATACTGAGAAACAGAAACGATCACGCTCCGTGCAGCCAAGTTTATGAGGGACTGCAGAAGTGAGCTCGGTTGCCGCTTGTATTTGATCGGGAAATGCGCAAATTCAGTGATTTGTACCGGAGAATATTTAACAAAAGATTGGAATCTTACAGAATACACAATTATGAATCAGATCAGTGGAAAAATGTTAAGCTTTATCTTATGTGATCATTGTTTTTTTTTTGTTTTCATTATGAGGCAGAGCCTCACCTGCCTCCCCTGACCGCGCGTTACTGGTCTGCCGACCCTCCGCAACCCCGAGTGCAGGGAAGCGCTATCTCAAATATCTCTGTCAGGGTCTGAAACCCTCAGGTTCTCCCCGGAAACGTCCTGGAAAACCCACTCCCAGAACATGTTTTAAGCGAAAGCCGGCCTGCATCCGGAGGGGACGTGCACGTCGGGCGGTATGTTTCGTATACATAAAATTATCGCTACGTAAAAGTGCGCTTCTGTGTGTCATCAGGCCGCGACCATCGAGAGGAGATCGATGCCTCCGTCCGGCTACATCACCCACACCGTCAGCGCGCCCAGCCTGCACGGGAAGACGGTAGGTTCTGCGTCCCGGGCGCCAAAGAAGCCGACCTTACATACCAAACCCCGATGCAAACCGCGCTCGTTCGCTAATGGTGCGTTCCAGAAGTTCCAACGCCTGGAAGTGTCCACTAGCGGGCGACTGGTTCAGGATACACGGAGGTGACGTTTGGGAAGGGAAAGGGTTCTCTCTCCACGTTCTTTGTATGTTGAGAGCTTTAGTTGGATCATGAAGGGAAACCTTGCGCTTGAAGAGTCCGTTCAAGGGACATCACAAGTCAACTTAACGTCACACCAGTTGCTCTTTGGAAGCCCCTTGCAGGGAACATCATTTCTTGCTGTATGAGCTCTTGGTAGTTCCAAGAAGCTCTTCGGGAACAAGGACGTTTCTTGGCGCCTTGGGACCTCCGGTTCCTTGAACCGTTTTTTGCTCCAACTCCGAGGCAAGGTCCTCTTACTGATCTAGTAGAACTCTTTACATGTAGGTGCTTGGTGGAACTCATGAGTCACGGCCATAAACAGATACTTCTTATGGACTGCAGAGCACCGTTTCAAAGAAAAACAACCGCGGTCAGATGTTTTCTTGCGACAAAATGAACTGACAAAGAGGTCCGAGCACTTCTGGTCTAACGGGCCTGGCCGAGGTTCCCCCTGGAGGAGTTCCTGGAACCAAAGCGGAGCTGGACAGTTCTCAGAACTTCCCCGTCCAAAAGCGGCTCTGGTGACTCTTTTAGAAGCCAAATTTTTTTTTTTTTTTTTTTTTCCTGTTTTCTGTTTGTTTTTATTTCAACTGGCATGAGGAAACTTGGCGCATTTCGGGGTGCAAAGACTTGCCCGGCGAAAGCCGGTGTGTTGCATCTCACAGATGAAGCTTTTCAAATAAAAGCGATTTCCATGTTCTGATTACGAGGGGAGTCAAAAGGGGATCTTTCATCGGCCAAACCTCGGCTTTTTGGGCCGGTGTGGATCTTCACAGCTCCCGGATGAAACAGGACGGCGGTTGGAAGCCAATTTTTTTAAACCCCTTACGTGTCAAGGTGTCTTGGGAAGGTTGGGGGAAACTAAACTTCTAGCTTCCAAGAAGCTTCGCTAACAAAGTCCAGCATTACAGGTTATTTCCTTCGAGGTCTTCATTTTTGGGCGCAGCTGAAGAAGGTGGAGGACTTGAAGTCCTCGGGGTCAAGAGTCCAGAGCAATGGAGAGGGTGGAGAAGAGGTGAAGAAGTTGGTGGGAACAGGTGGAGGAAAGTTTCAGGTGGGATAAAATAGTATTAACCGGAAGGAAAGTCAAGGTGGAGAAGACGGAGGTGATGATTTGGAGGTTTCTTCTAGACCAGGGGTCGGCAACCCGAGGCTCCGGAGTGGCTTGGGAAAATAAATGATAAATATTTAATTGAAGTGTATTTCATTTGTGTTAATTCCTTTTTTTAACTTTTAGTTCTAAGTTGTAAGATTATTGTGATCTTGAAATATTAAATAAAATCGTATTTATTATTTTTCGCCGCTCAAAATCGGTAAAGTCCCGATTTGCAGATGCTGTGCGCAGAAGTTCCATTAACCGGGTAAAATAAATATTTATGAAGATATTTTGCGAATATTTATTTTTTTTATTGTTTCCTGACACTGTGATTTTTTTTGCGGATTTATTTTTAAAATTCAGGTCAAGGCTCCGCTACACGCTCTGAAAGCCCAAAGCTCAAAATGAGTTCATTACATAAATAAAATTTAATTTTTTTCCGTAATACTTTGTGAATTTCAGAAGCAACACACTACACACTAGGAAGTGTAAAGGTAATAAAAAGCAATATATACAGCGGTACCTTTATTTTAGACGTCAAAAAAGTAATTGCGGCTCCCGGTGTTTTCTTTTCCGAGGATCCAAATGGCTCTTTGGGTGTTAAAGGTTGCCGACCCCTGATTTAGATGTTCTGGAGATCAAGTGGAGATGGTTTGGACACGAGCAGAGGAGGGTTGGTGGAGATCCGGGTTGAAGGACGCTATTGAGCAGGAGAACCGGGAGGTGGTTTATGGATGGAGGGAAAGTGGACGGAGAGGAGAGGGTTCGACGGAGGCAGACGATTGGTTGACGAAAGCCCGGTAGTATTTCTAGTGATCCGCCGGTTTACGAAAAGCGTCCGATCTCGACGTTGGACCGAGTTCCTCCTGCGCTCGGTGATGACGCTCCTATCTGATGTTCCGTGCAGCCCGACGAGCTCACCCTGCTGCTCATTCAGCTGCGCCGCCACCAGGCCAAGATGGCGTCCGCGCGCCAGCACACGTTAGCGCAGCTCCAGCGGCTCAATGGCGCCAAAGAGCCCTTCCTCCACGGACGCCTCCTCGCTAGCACCGACGATAGCGGCAGCCCCCTCCCGGGCCCCGGACGCTCCCCCGTGAACCGCCTTAGTCCCTTCGGCGTCTCGCCGACCCTCAGCACCCAGGTGGGGCCTCGTGGCACGCCGGCCCCCCACCTCCGTCTGTCGTGGCCCCGCGGGGCCGGTAGAGGTTGCCGTTAGCCGGTCACATCATCACAAAATCTAACGGAAAGTCTTTAGCAAAGAAAGCAAGCATCTATTTTCTCGAAAGTGCCGATGCTACAGATGCAATTTAACAAATGGATGTTGCTTTTAAATCAGTTGCAAAGTCTTCCCAGTGCTTTTATCGTATTAAAACCTCAACCGTTAGCACTAAGCGCTAGCTTGCACTAATTCTTGACGTAAGGCATTTAAAGACTCTTCTGAGGAGCAACTTGTAGCTTAAGGGTAATCCCTTCCTTTCTCGTTGGACACTATCTTGTTCCCGGCATCAAGTTAGCTTAGCGGCCCCTGGTTAACAGCGAAAGCGTCGTCATGGAGTAATGGCAACCTCTACCCGACGGCTCCGGCGTGGAAGCGGCACGGCATCCGGCATGGCTACTCCGGCTGCCGTCATACCCCCGAAAAAGAAACGAAGCAATCCATCCGCCTCTGTCACGTCTGCTGTCCGTGGCTGGTCCGTTTCCATACCGTGCTTTCCAGTGGTGACGCCGTCCGTAGCATGTTGCGCCGCTAACAACGCCCCCTCCCGATGTCCGCACTAAGCCATCCCATGCTTTGGCTCGCATAGGGCACGTCGGCTATTTTTGTCCGTCCGACACCTCCAACCCGTCATCGATCACGCTGGTTCGCGCTGACGACGCCGTCTGCGGTGACCGAATGTTTCCCAGCGGATAGACTCGGTTCCTTCTGCTGTACCTGTGAGTGTCTTGTGGTGCATGTTAGCGTAGACGTCGACTACATTTAGCCTGATCGCTGAGTTGTCGGTGACTCGATCCGCAGAGCTCGCCCGATATCGGGTTTTCGAAGCGAACAACAAAAGCATGTCATCCAGTGGAGATCGTGGGGTCGCGAGCTAGCTCCGAGGCTCAAGCTAAGCGGATCGTCTAGGCGTCCCGGGGGGGGGCTGGCGCGCCGAAAAGCCTCGGATTGGTGTCAACATCGTCCGGATATCGAAAATCCCGCTTCGAAAGTCCGATATCGGCCGATTGACGAGTCAGCCTGGCTCGGATCGCGGACGCAAAACCGTAACGCCCGCCCGCCTGTCTCTTCCCCCCCCGTAGGCCGACGACACCTACATGCAGCTGAAGAAGGACCTGGAGTACCTGGACCTGAAGGTGAGGGAGTCGGGGGAGGGGAGGGCTCCTCGTCGTCCCATCTTGAATTAACCCTGTACTCACCCGCGTTAAACCAAGTTAGCATGTCTCAGCTGCGATCGATCCTCCCGGGGGGGGGGGGGGGGAGCACAGGACGGTAGCTAGCTAACCCGTAACTGCGTGGCGGGGTTTTTTCCCCGACATCCATTAAAAGCGGCCACTTGTGACCGCGGTTCTGTGTCTTTTTTTTTTTTTTTTTTTTCTTTTTTTTTTTCCACTTTTTGACTCCCAGATCAGAGCTCTAGAGCCCCTGATCCTCGCAGTTCACAGTTTACTACTGCACTGCACTGCCGGGCCTCTCAGGCCTCTAATGAACGTAAGCTCTACGTGTGTGTGTGTGTGTGTGTGTGTGTGTGTGTGTGTGTGTGCCTGTATTCAGAATCTGTGCAGACATCTTGAATGCGGTGTGTGTACGTGCCTGTGCATGTAGCGCTCAGTAGCATCGGCGCGGTCCCCCCGTCCCCCCGACCCCTTTGCGTGGCGATGTGGAGGATGCTGTAGGTCCCTGGGCATGGGATGGCTCGGCAGTGCATGTGTCGTGACTGTGGCCCGGTGGTTGTAAAGCCAGCTGCTTCTACCATCGTCTCTGAAACGCTGCACCTCCCCCGGACGGTAACGCAGGGCTCTACTGTGTCCCCCCCCCCCCCCCACTCCCACTCCCCTTTCCTGTACCCTCAGAACCAGGGTTGGGCGGCGTTACGACCGACGCTAGCTCTGTTTGCGCATCGAATCACGCGCAGCTAAGCTACGCCAAGATGGACGACTCCAAAGTCCAGCAGAAGTGTCTCCAAACATGGTCCAGCCCTGTGTGTGTGTGTGTGTGTGTGCGATCTGTGTTTCGTTCTTGCACTTGAAGGGGTGTAACAACAGCGGCACGTTCCACAAATATCCCATTTCGGCTCCACGTGACCCGTGAACGCCGCCGACGCACGTTAGCATGTCGATCGGTTTTGCTTCGTCCATTCATCCCGTCATTCATTCATGATCTATAACGCTCACCTTGCAGTCAGGGTTTGTCGGGGTACCGTAGTCTAAGGGGGTTCACCTGATCACAAGGCGACAAACAATCATTCACGCCTCATATAGAAACAAAATAGGGAAATAATACAACTATCACTCATTCATGCATCATCTAGTGGCAACCATTCACTGCACATTATTATAAGACACATACAAGCACCCATTCACACGTCATATAAAGGAATTCATCCATTCACTCACTCATGTCATATAGAGACAAAAACAGTCATTTTTTTGATCCACACATCTCAGGAAAGTACCGCCAGTCACTCTTTCATTCACATGTCACATGGACACAATAAAAGATTCACTCCTTCGTTCACACTTTACGGAGACACACAACCATTCGCTCATTCATTCACACATCATATAGTGACAACCATCCCATCTCTCCATGGATATGATTGGGCGAGAGGGGGGTTCACTCTGGACCAATCACGGGGCCACATATAACGACGTGCAGTCGTTGGTCCTCTCGTTCACACGTCACATCGGGTCACAAGCGTTCCCTCTGTCGTTCACGGATTTGGACAATTTAGGGTCTCCAATGAACCTCCTGCATGTTTTGGGACTGCTGGGGGGGAACCTGGAGAACCTGGAAGGAATCTTCTCAGACTCGCGGAGAACGTGGAGACCCCACCCTGTGCGAACCTAACCGGGAACCTTCTCGCTGTGAGCCCAAAGCGCTAACCGCCGCGCCGCCTTCCATCTGTTGTAATTCCACATCCAACGCCGGCCTCGAGATCGACCGCATTTCCTCGAACACCAGAGGAAACCGGCTTTTCGGAAGACTGAAAAAAAAAAAAAAAAAACGGGTAGCTAGCGAAGCTACGGCACCCCCTAGTGCTCTGGGCTAACAGCTAGCATCGCGCAATGCATTGTTACACCCCGAGGTGCAAACGTGCCCTTGTCGTACCGTCCTTCCCCTGGAGTGTCGTGGCTCCGGTCCAACCACGGTAGAGCTCTGCCCGTTACCGCTTTCCGGCCCGACCTGAGCTTCTCACCCCAGACCGCTCAGGCGTTTTGTTTCCAAAACAACAAACGTGTTTTCGTTTTGTTTTTTTTTTTTCCCCTCGTTCCCTATTTTTTTTAATTCTTTTCTTTCTCTCCAATGGAGCGAGCTTAGCCCGCGAGACGTTTCATGACACGTCCATCTGTGCAGGGCTTCAAAGCGTCCATAGCCATTGTGGTCGTCATGACAACAGCCTTTGTTTATTTTATTTTATTTTTTTGTGTCACAAGCTCCGTGGTAGTCTGCAGCCCCTTCCTCTGTGCCGTGTATCTGCGTCACCTCGGCGGCAGCCTCTTTTTTCTTTAATTTTCTTCATGTTTGAAATCCTCGGCGCGTTCCCGCGGCGGCTGAAAGTCTTTATTTCACCATTTCCAGGTGGCAGGAAGTCAAACGCTGAAGGAATCAGGGAAACCCGTGAAGGTCGCAGAAAGTGATGTGGATGTGAGTAAAAGCTTGAGATTTTTTTTTTTTTTTTTTGGAATCTCGGCCTCATGGGTTTTTTTTTTTTTTTTTTTTTCGAGCGAGGCCATTGGCCGGGGGAAAGGCTTTCAGGTCACATGACCCGGTTTCGAGCGATCGATCTCACGTTTTCTGGCGAAAAGGGTCACTTTCACACTTTATCTCACCTGATCTCGTCTGATCTTGTCTTATTTCACCTTATCCTATCTAATCTCATCTCATATCATCCCAATTTATCGCGTTTAATAATAATAATAATAATAATAATAATACATGGGATTTTTATAGCGCTTTTCATGACACTCAAAGACGCTTCACATGTAAAAAAAACAGAAGGAACAGAACATACACAGAATTATTGGGAAGAAGTCCAAATGGCAGAGTGTGGCGATGAGCGCCAGTCCAGGGACAAGCTGGAGGAGCTTCGCCGGTGTGCAGCTGAGTGTCCTGCTGCTGTGAGGAGGCAAGTGTTGGAGCTGGATGTCGGAGATGGATTTTTGGTGGAGCGAGAGATGGTGGAGCAGGAGGAGCAAGAAGATTTCGGCCGATCGAAATGCCGTCTTGCTAGGCGCCATCAGGATCCGGAGTTTCGAGAGGCTAGCCGGCTAGCTAGCTAGCCAGCCAGCTCAGGTCACCGTCGGGATCCAGAGTTTCGAGAGGCTAGCCGGCTAGCTAGCCAGCCAGCCTGCTCAGGTCGGCAAGCTAGTTTGGTAGCTTGCTGGAGATTGTCCAGGTGAGCTTTTGTCTTTAGTTTGGTTGATTGGTTGGAGAGCGGGAAGCGGTAGCCAAACGCACCAGCGTCCTCCCGCCCGCCATCTTGCCAAAAAAAAAAAAAAAAAAAAAAAAAAATCCCGTGTTGTCTCGTCATCTCTGTCATTTAATCCCATCTCATCTTATCTTATCTTCTCGTCTCATCCTATCTTGTCGTACCTCGTCTCGTCTAATTTAATCTCATCTCACATCATCCCGATTTATCTGTTTTATTTAATCCCATTTTGTCTCGTCCGATGTCATCAAGGCCCTCATTCATGTCCGGGTTTACCCTCTCCGGGAGGTTATGGCGGCGGCGAACGGCGTCCAACGGCGCCGACGCCAAAGCCTAACTAAGGGTTCAGCGAGCGTGATGAATATTTGATCGAGACAACGGCGGGATTAATAATTCATCCTGGCGGGATCTCAGAGGCGCCAAGGCTCGCCACCCGCGCCCTCAGGGTCCGCCCGGTTTAATCACAGGTTAATTCATTTCAATCCAAGCGTCGCGTTCAAGGTCGCGCGCCGAGATTACGGGTCGCGAGTTGTGATTTCAGCCCCGCCGCCGGCTTTGACCCCTTAGCGGGCCTCGGATGTGAAGGGACTCAACATCTTAATATCTCAACATTTGCTCTGGACCCGGGGCGGCGATCCGCTGAATCCGTGCTCACCATGGCGACGGGCAGGAAATAGATCGGCCTCGTCGTAATCTGGGGGGATAAAGTGAACCCCGGTGGTGCCGATGAGCCGGTTTTATTGTCGGTGTCGGCCTGCGGCGCGCGCCGATATCGGTGAATCATCATTTTTTTTATCTTAATTCCCAAATGGACTTTTACGTCGCTCAAATGTGTGATTGGTTGAGCGTGCGAATGGTACACGGAATGGTGATCGATAACTTTATCGATACAGCACCAAATCAAAACATTGTTCAGCTCAAGTAAGCGGAAGCCCCGACTGTTATGGAGGCTCGGGAGTCATTTTAATTTTAATGTCGTCGTCCTAATCATACTTATAATTACTTAACTTTAAGTCCCGGAGATGAGTGAGTGTGCAGATTTAATTCATCATTCACCGCGGCTACATTTGCTCAGCGGAGTTTGGACAGGTGATAACACTAGCATTAGCATATTAGCATTTGGGTCTTGAATGTGTTTGTCACGCAGCAGGTGGGAGAGTCCGAGGGAGAATCAGAAGAAAAATGAAGGAGCAGAAAGGCACGGATACCTTACTCATGGCTAAGGTTACTCTGAGCTAATGTTATTCTGAGATGACGGTACTTTGAGCTGATATTACTCTGAGCTCAGTCTACTCTTACATTAGGCTACTCTGAGCTGAGGCTACGTTGAGCTAATGTTCCCTGAGCCAAGGTCAATTTTAGATGAGGTTACTCTGAGATGACGGTATTTTGAGATGACGGTACCATATTTTCTGCACTATAAGGCGCATTGGATTATAAGGCGCACTTTCAATGAATGTCCCATTTTAAAACCGTGTTCATATATAAGGCGCACTGCATTATAAGGCGCATAGAATAGAAACTACTGTAGTGGCTGTGGTTGCGTTATACATCCACTAGAAGAGGCTGTCAGCAAGACAATCAGATAAGTCAGTCAGTCAAACTTCATTAATAGAATACAAACCAATGTTCGGACAACCCTGTTCACTCCCATTCAGATACGGTACCGTATGTGCCGGTAGCTCTTACCGGGAATCAGGCCGCCTTCTTTGAAAATAATGTTTTTCCAACTCCATTTGTCACAGTTCAAAGCTTTTCATAAAACAAAAGCACCGAGAAGGACCGCCTCTAAATTCATTGATCATGTCGCTAGCTCGCGCTGTTGCATTCATTGGAATAGTGACTGTAGAGACGCTTCTACTTGCTGCTCTCTGTTCAATCCACTGTTCGAGTTTGTCCTCCAACGGTGGCCGTGTCGCTTTGTTTCCTCTGAGACTCTGTTTAGTCTTCTTTACATGGCGCAGGTCATCTTCTCGCTTCCTCCACTTCCGTACCGTTGATTCAATAATGTTGAATTCTCTTGCTGCTGCTCTATTCCCGTGTTCTACTGCGTGACTGATCGCCTTGAGTTTGAACTCTGCATCGTAAGCGTGTCTTGAAAGGGACCATTTTGGGATCTTTACACACAAGTGGTGTGGGACTGGAATTCCCCCTTACCGTTTTTACCGCTGCTACTTTGGTGACACCCCCTGACTACAGGAACCATAATTAACCAATATTGATCCATATATAAGGCGCATCTGATTATAAGGCGCACTGTCGGTTTTTGAGAAAAGGCTTTCAGGTGCACCTTATAGTGCGGAAAATACAGTACTCTGAGATGAGGGTACTTTGAGATGACGGTACTTTGAGATGATGGTACTCTGAGATGACAGTACTCTTGAGATGACGGTACTCTGAGATGACGGTACTCTGAGATGACGGTACTTTGAGATGACGGTACTTTGAGACGACAGTACTCTGAGATGACGGTACTTTGAGATGACGGTACTTTGAGATGACGGTACTTTGAGACGACGGTACTCTGAGATGACAGTACTTTGAGATGACGGTACTTTGAGACGACAGTACTCTGAGATGACGGTACTTTGAGATGACGGTACTTTGAGACGACGGTACTCTGAGATGACAGTACTTTGAGATGACGGTACTTTGAGACGACAGTACTCTGAGATGACGGTACTTTGAGACGACAGTACTCTGAGATGACGGTACTTTGAGATGACGGTACTTTGAGATGATGGTACTCTGAGATGACAGTACTCTGAGATGACGGTACTTTGAGATGACGGTACTTTGAGACGACGGTACTCTGAGATGACAGTACTTTGAGACAACAGTACTCTGAGATGAGGGTACTTTTAGATGAGGGTACTCTGAGACAACAGTACTCTGAGATGATGGTACTTTTAGATGAGGGTACTCTGAGATGACGGTACTCTGAGATGACAGTACTTTGAGATGACGGTACTTTGAGACGACAGTACTCTGAGATGACGGTACTTTGAGACAACAGTACTCTGAGATGACGGTACTTTGAGATGACGGTACTTTGAGATGATGGTACTCTGAGATGACAGTACTCTTGAGATGACGGTACTTTGAGACGACAGTACTCTGAGATGACGGTACTTTGAGATGACGGTACTTTGAGATGACGGTACTCTGAGATGACGGTACTTTGAGATGACGGTACTCTGAGATGACAGTACTCTGAGATGACGGTACTTTGAGATGACGGTACTTTGAGATGACGGTACTTTGAGATGACGGTACTTTGAGATGATGGTACTCTGAGATGACAGTACTCTGAGATGACGGTACTTTGAGATGACGGTACTTTGAGACGACAGTACTCTGAGATGACGGTACTTTGAGACGACAGTACTCTGAGATGATGGTACTTTGAGATGACGGTACTTTGAGATGATGGTACTCTGAGATGACAGTACTCTGAGATGACGGTACTTTGAGATGACGGTACTTTGAGACGACAGTACTCTGAGATGACGGTACTTTGAGATGACGATACTTTGAGATGATGGTACTCTGAGATGACGGTACTTTGAGATGACGGTACTTTGAGACGACAGTACTCTGAGATGACGGTACTTTGAGACGACAGTACTCTGAGATGACGGTACTTTGAGATGACGGTACTTTGAGATGATGGTACTCTGAGATGACAGTACTCTTGAGATGACGGTACTCTGAGATGACGGTACTCTGAACTCTGTCTACTCTTACTCGACGTTACTCTGAGCTGATGTTACCCAGATCCAAGGTTAGTGTGTTCTGACAGAACAGAAATGGCAGCCTAAGGACAGTCAACTGTAAGTGTTACTTCTTCACCTGGTAAATCGTAATTAAACCTCCACTAATATCGTGCTAAGATACGAGCTTTGGATGAACCGAGCGAAAGAGCAAATGAATCATCCCGCCAGGGTCTCAGAAGGGGAGACGAAGAGGAGGAGGAGGCAAGGCGGACGGAAACCGAGGATTTGTTGAAGGAAAGCTACTATTGCCATGGCAACTTGCCCGTCATTTCCATTAGCTCTCATCTTGAATTGACGGTATCTGCTCCCCCTCTGGTCTCAGGTCATCCTTGAAGCATCCGGCCCACCTGCAGAGGAGATACACAAACAATTGGACACACACACATTCAGAAACAGGCACAGGGGAGTGTGTCTGCCCTTGGCAGGCTCTCTTTTTCCGAACCTTTAGCTCCATCGGTTTGAAGAGACGCTATGAAATTCTGTTTTTTGTTTCTTTTTTTATAATTACCTACAGAATGGCTCACTTGCGTCACATTGATCCCGGCGTTAGACAGCACAGGTGACGCTGACGGTGGAAGTTTGTGACAGTGGGCGGACAGAAGGTCTGTCTTCTTGGCACAGCCGCTATTTATCTAAAATAACAGCGCCGGAATTATGGCAGTACAAAAAGGCAGAACATCCCAGGCTTCGGTTTGACAGTTACTCTTTTTACAACCTATTTTTCTTTTTACATTTCATCAAATCCAGGTTTCCTGAAATAATGATAAAACCATAGTTGTATTATCAACTAAATATTGGCAAGAAAATGTGCATACATATATAGTGTACATGTATATGTGTACATACATGCATACTTGTAAATATGTATACTTACGTGTACATCCATACATGTTGTTACGTACGTATTTGTATATACATGAACATGCATGCACATACATACATGCATTTTTATGAATGTGCATGCATGTACATGCATATATACAGTTAACATACAGTATGCATACATACATGTACATATCTACATGCGTGCAACATACATACATGTACATACATGTACCCACATACATGAACATGCAGTATGTGTACATACATATGTATATATACTCGTACATACATGCATACAGAGTACATGCATCTTTATATATACGTGCACATATATATATATATACAGTGCACATATACATTTATATATACCTGTACATACATACACGCATACTGTAAACATACATATATATACTTGCATATATATATATATACATATATGTATGTACATACATACATGCAGTGTGTATGCATGCATACATATATATATACTTGTATATATACACACAAATACATAATTACGTATATACACATAAGTGTATACATACATATGTATATATAGTTGTACATACATTCATGCATAAATGTACAAATAACACAGAGTTCCAAGAGATCAGTGAACATCACCCTTGAATCCACCAACAGCACATTTGATAAAACATGAATAAAATACCTGACATTTTAAACGAAATCACCTCAAGGCAACTGCACGGATCTCCTGGGAGTTTCGGTCGTCCCGGTGCTGAGGAGAAGCTCCGGGTAACAGAAAACGTGAATAAAAAAAGCTCAGTGAATGGAAATCTTTTTTTTTTTTTTTTAAATATCTGTAGCGACCGGTGGAAGTTTTTTTTTTTTTTTTTTTTTTTGAACATTTATTAGAACAGGTTCCTTAACAGAGTCATACACATTCTTACAAAACCTCATAACAAGATACACATTATACAATATTCTTTATAGGTCACTTATTTCCTCAATAGCAAGCGAAAAATAAAATAAAACTAAAAAAAAAAAAAAAAAAACTTCCGGTGGAAGTTTTAAGTCACCGAAAGGCCGAGATGTAAACAGAACGCGACGCTACCAGGTAGAGATTTGGTGGATCCATCGCAAAGAACAGATAACAAAAGTCAAGATGACGTCCAGATAATGATATTAAAGTGCTGTCGACAAAAAAGCATGGCTACCTACTCAGTGTGTCCTCGCTGCCGATCGATCACCAATTGATCAAGGAAACAGGAAGAGCAACAAAGATAATTAGCGATTCACTTCACGTCTCGTATGGTTTGGAAGCTCAGCTCTTCGTCTCCACCCTCAGGTGAAGCTGAGTCGATTGTGCGAGCAGGACAAGATTCTGAAGGACCTGGAAGTGAGGATCAGCTCTCTGAAGGAGGACAAGGTAACCGAACCCCTTACCGACCGCCCCGACTCCCCTCCGAGCTGACGGCCCGCTGTCGAAACCCCCCTTGGCGTCCCCCTTCAGGACAAGTTGGAGAGCGTGCTGGACGTGTCCCACCAGCAGATGGAGCAGTACCAGGAGCAGCCGGCCCACGCCCACAAGATCGCCTACCAGCAGAGGCTGCTGCAGGAGGACCTGGTCACCATCAGGGCTCAGATATCCCGACTCTCCACGGTGAGTCTTTGGGAACGGTTGCGCGTCTTCATATTTGGGCCTTGGGATGGACCAGGGCGAACTCCGCTTCTGCGCAATAACAGCAGGAAGCTAATTCAAACTTTAGAAGGTAAATAAGAAGGAAGGTTGACTTAAGAGTGCATCAACTTGGGAGTTTTCCAAGATACTTCCAAAGAGTGCTTTGTGATACAAGCAGAGATCTGAGTTAGGAGCGTTTGACACCGACTTTACTGCCGCTGGCTGGGAGGTGGTGTTTACAGACAGTGTGACACTAGCTAGCACAGAGAAAATCATGGAAAAACACGAGCGATGCGTGCGTGTTGTGGAGTCTTCCGTGAAGAGTCCACAATTATGGGGACTGGGTTAGCAGATGGCGGGAACGTCGGATAGGACCGCATAGGGATCGTCCACACTCCGGTCAAATAAATGAAGTTTAGGCGTGAGGTAGCACATGCAAGTCATATTTAGCAACACATTGTAGCATTGAGTGTGTAGCCGTTAAGTTAAGCGCTAGAGCGCCGAATGGAAAATTCAAATCTTCAAGATAGATACGCCCGTGTCTTGCTCCATTTAACGGCGGTGTGTTGCAGGAGATGGCCCACGCCTGGGAGGAGTACAGCTGGCTGGAGAGGTCGGTGGAGCAGCTGAGGGGCGCTCTACAAGCACACATGAACAACAGCTCCACCCCGCAGGTCAGGCCTGCCTCCGAATTTGTCAGGGAACACGAAGCTCCTCCGGCCTCAGATGAAGATCAGCACTTTCCTCCTCCGGCCGACTTGTAGACGTGACTTGAAAGCAGTGTTTTGTACCCCTAGAGTACTGATGCTATCCTAACTGGGCAAGCTTTGCTAACTAGCCAAAAGTCCCAATGTCTGCCAAACGTCCAAATGACATTTTCACGTTGGATGGAGTCAAAGGTTGACACACACTCCTCGTGTGTGTGTGTGTGTGTGTGTGTGCGATCCAGCAGGAGAAGGCCGAGATGAAGCGCGAGCTGTGGAGGATCGAGGATGTGATGGCCGGACTGAGCGCCAGCAAAGCCAACTACAAGATCACTATCGACTCTGTCCAGAACCCAGGTGCGGGGAGGGGGGAAGCTGCATCAGTACATGTATGTCTTATCACACAGTATTAGTACAGTAGTCACCCACAACTGGAAGTATTTGTGGGTATTTTAAAGTGCTACCCACGTAGCACTGAACAAACATGAACCCGTGAAGACCAATAGAAGTAGGATTGATGGCAGGAAGGTTGCAAATGTCATCTTCGTGTTTTGACGCCAGAGAGGAAACTAGTGCCTTCGGTGTCGGACCCCGCAGTGCCTACTCATAGCGCTGAGGTCCTGCCCCCGCCTCGTAGCTCCATTCCAAGCCTCCTGTCTCATACGCTGCCTCACAGCACCACGCCAAAGTGGGTAAGTGTCGCCTCGTCACCTCCCGACACCCACCTGATCCTCCCATCCAGTCTGCGAGAGTCATACCTTCCGGGTATGAAGCTCCACCCGCGGCCACACGGCTGGTTTCCCTTTCAGGCCGAGGACAGCGCGCCGCCCCGCCCGCCGCTACCTCGCCTCTACGACTACGAGGAGACCCCTCCGGTGGTGCCGCCCCTCCCCAGGGAGGCCTCGGTCATCCGCCACACCTCGGTGCGTGGGCTGAAGCGGCAGTCGGACGAGAGGAAAAGGGACAGGGAGAGCGGGCAGTACGTCATCAACGGAGACTGTAAGGTACGAGGACCAAGATTTGACACGGCGAGCGCTTTGAGGACTTCACGCCGTCGACCAGCTCCCCGTGACGCCTTCTTTTTGGGGGTTCCAGGCTGACCTGAGATCGTACCTGAGCGAACCGGAGCTGCCGGGGATAAGTCACCACAACGCAGGGTCTGATGTCGACTACCACTTGTTCCAAAGCAAAGGTATCTCAGCCGAGCCGAGCGCCGAACAGAAAGAGAAGCTCGTTGTGATTCGGGCTGGTGATTCATCCGAATTCTCCAGCTGGTTTTTACGCAGTTTGCGATGAAATAAAAATTCTGGGTCCAAGAAGTATGATCTTATCAAACGCAGTCGTTGTACAGAACTGAAAGACGTCAAGTGTTTCAGGTGATGCACGACTTATCGTAGATTCGGAGGAAAAGTTTCTCGCCATTCTCGAGAGGTACATACCCTCGGTACTCTTAAAAAAAAAGGGTACTTTATGCATCACTTCATCTCCTGTTGAACTGAAACTCAAACGTTTGAACTAGAATGTGGTGTCCCGCAGGGGTCCACTCTGGGGACATTATTATTTCTCATACATGTAAATGGTTTGTCCCAAAGTATCGGGTACTCTGTCGCCTGTATCGATAACTGATATCAAAGTATCGAAGTACAGGGGGTGGTATTTCCCTGCATGTGCATGAGCAGTCTTTAAGTGTTCTCAGCGCATTCAGTCATGTCGCTATTTGCTAGGAATGTTATTGTTCTCTTTGTATAAATCATTCTCCTTAGAAGTATGTTGACAAAATGTTTATCAGATGTCTTTAATTTCATCAAACATGCAACTGTCGGTTTAGCCTTAACCTTTAAACCGCATGTCCATTTTTGAGCATACAAGTCATGCTGTCAAACTGTCGCTCGCACACAGGTCCGCCAGGCTCCTCCTTTAAACCGCGTGCCCATTTTTGAGCATACAAGTCATGCTGTCAAACTGTTGCTTGTGCACAGGTCCGCCGGGCTCCTCGTCCCGACAGAGCCAGTCGTCCACCATCGCCTCCTTCGTGACCTTGAGGAGAGGCCCCGGGAGCTCCGCCCCCAGGGTGAGTCAGGTCCACACAGCAGGCCAACCCAAGGCAGGAAGAGTCCGCCGATCGCCGCCGACCGCGTAGAGGACCAGCGCTCTTTAAAGCGGTCGTCAGAAACCCAGCATCCCCCATGAGCGAGCGCTCGCGGGGAAACCGAAGCCTTAGAAGGGGCGCGAGTGAGCGATCCATCCTGTAATAGCATTAGCGCTAACAGCTACATGCTAATAGCTGGAATGACAAATTAATAGCGTTGATATTCATGAAAGAAATAACGATGGAGCGGCCGCTTTTCAGGACCGCCGCAACAGATCAGGCCACGTTTCCCCGCGGCGGCCATTTTTCTTTTACCGGCGCGTGCGACCTTCAAGAAGGATTTGACCTTTTCCCGCACCGTGAACCTTCAGGAAGGAGGTCCATCCTTTCATAAAATCCCAGATAAATGGCCGCCTCTCCGGCTCGGGCCACATTTCATTACTTTATTTTCTATATCTTTGTCCATGTTTCTGTGTATCCGCAGGACCTCAGCGAAGACGTGTGAAGCCCGTTGATAAGACGTCACTGTCCTGACTGGTGTTTTCTTTCCTATCTTTCCGTTTCTCCTCGTTTTTCCGCATGAAAACGATCCCCCTCTCCATCCGTCCACCTTCATCTCGTCACAAGCTACAGTCTCTCTTCCCCCCCCATTCCATCTCATACGTCTGAACTCTTCTTTCCTTCTCTTTTTCACTCCATCCCGTCCTTCATCCCCCCGTTCATGCGTCTTTCCTCCCTCTCAGCAGGAAAGACCCAAGAGTGCCTTGGAGCTGGCGTTTCCGCCCGCCGAGGCCGCCCAGCTCCAGAGCGGCCCGGCCCGCGGTCGAATGAGCGCCGAGGAGCAGCTGGAGAGGATGAAGCGCCATCAGAGGGCGCTGGTCCGCGAGCGCAAGAGGAACCTGAGCCAGGGCGAGCGCTCCTCGCTCAGACCCGCCGCCGCCACCGTTGCCGCCGCCGCCGCCTCCAGCCAGCGCTCCTCCTCCTCCTCCCGGCTGCCCTCCGGCACCTACGAGCCTCCGGCGCCCGTACGTTACCCCCACCCGGCGGTGGACGCGGGCGGCGCCACCTTCACCGCCTCCTCCAAACTGCAGCAGCCGCACAATAACCTAGCGGGGATGCTAACGCGCTAGCTAGCGGCGTCACCCGCGGGAGGGACTAACAAGCTAAACCTGACTGGCTCGGCCCGGTTCACGCTTTAAGAAGAGTAGACGACGGGGGAACCTCGGTTCTGGACTTGGAACGGAGTCGCTCCTCCTTTTTTTTTTTTTTTTTTTTTTCAATTTTCTCCTTTTTCGTGACCACTGCCCCCCCCCCCGGCGGGACCTCACTGACACAACTCTGAATGTACGTCCGATCGTGAAAGCGGAGAGATGAAGGCTCCATTTCCTCCGGGAATTAGAGAAAAGTGCCCATTACCGTAGATCCACGCGCCGTGTACTCGTACACTTTTATTTATTTACCGAGGGATATTTTCCGTACTCAGCTGTACAGTTCTATTTTGTAGAGATTTGCTATATAGAGAATATAGAGGAGGCGTGCGAAGGAAGGGTGCGGGTGAAAAGATCGGAGGAGGAGGATCCGTTTAGCGGCACAAATCATGATCTCACCTCTCTGCTTTCTTTTCTTCGAGTGAATCCAAGTGCCTTGTTTGTTCACCGGCGACCCCCTTTGCCTTTTGGCCCCGCCCCCTGACCCCTGACCCCTGACCCCCAAGTCGAGGACCGCGGGATTTTATTCCGGCCGCCGTCGAGACGCCAGATCCGGCGGGGATCTGCGACTAAGATGGGTCCTGCTAGCACGCTAGGTCGCCGCTTGGCGCTAAAACCCCCCACCTAAGCCCCGCCCCCATTTTCAGAGAGCAATAGCTAGCCACCTCATACACACACACACACACACACACACACACACACTCACACACACACATCACCGTGTACTTTCCAACTCCAACCAGCACTAGCGTTTACGCCCTCTCACATTTGAACTAACGCCGACATTAACTCACTATGAGCATGTGTGTGTGTGTGTGTGTGTGTGTGTGTGTGTGTGAGGGGGCACGATGTTTAGCTGACGCGGTTACAGCCGGAAAGAAACGCCTTTTTTTTTTTTTTTTTTTTTTTCCCCCCCGGCACTGGAGTGACAGTGGCCTATGCTGTGCTGTTTTATGCATTTAAAAATAATAATAACAATAATAATAATAGTGAAAGCAACCGGGCTAACATGCAATAATACGGAAAAAGAAAAAAAAACACTGAAAATAGACGTGTGTGTGTGTCACGGGGAGCGGACCGCCGGGTCGCCGGGGGAACCGATCACATCGGGTTCCTCACCGTGTCTTCGTAATATCGGGGCAAAACCTGCGGTCGCATTTCCATGTTTCCTGTTTAAGTGATTGACAGGCCAGTCGAGACACTTTCTTTCTTTAAATTTTTTTTTTAATTTTTTTTTTAAATTTTTTTTTTACATTTAACAGAACGATTGTTGAAATAGAAGAGTGGTCGGTGGCTGCGGTGCTAAATCAGGAATTTAACATTTTATTGATTTTTTTTTTTTTTTTTTTTTTACATCAGTAAGGGGTTTCGCTAACGCCAACCGACCCGGTGCTTCTGATTTTTCCCCGATCCAGACGTTCATTTTCTTCCTCCTTCAAATTTTAGACAAATTCTAAGTTTAAACAAAAATCACCTAGAAATTATTCATTATCTTTTTTTTTAATTTTTTTTATCATTATTTTTTTTTACATCAGTAAGGGGTTTCGCTAACGCTAACCGACCCGGTGCTTCTGATTTTTCCCCGATCCAGACGTTCATTTTCTTCCTCCTTCAAATTTTAGACAAATTCTAAGTTTAAACAAAAATCACCTAGAAATTATTCATTATCTTTTTTTTTTATTTTTTTTATCATTATTTTTTTTTACATCAGTAAGGGGTTTCGCTAACGCCAACCGACCCGGTGCTTCTGATTTTTCCCCGATCCAGACGTTCATTTTCTGCCTCCTTCAAATTTTAGACTAATTCTAACTTTAAACAAAAATCACCTAGAAATTATTCATTATCTTTTTTTTTTTTTTTTTTTTTTATCATTTTTTTTTTACATCAGTAAGGGGTTTCGCTAACGCTAACCGACCCGGTGCTTCTGATTTTTCCCCGATCCAGACGTTCATTTTCTTCCCCCTTCAAATTTTAGACAAATTCTAACTTTAAACAAAAATCACCTAGAAATTATTCATTATTTTTTAATTTTAATTCATATATCTATTTCTTTTTTTAACGCGGTGACAATGACTCTCTGGCGCAAGAACGTTTTAACTTGATTTTTTAAAATAATTTTACATAACTGATTTATAATTATTCCAATTTTATAATTATTTATATTTATAATTAATTAATTAATCAATTAAATACATAATTAATCATCAATTAATTCACATCTCAGTTTCTTTTTAAAATTAAAAAAAAAAACAACCTGGCCTTCTCTCGAACCGAAAATCCAAAGGCGGACGAGGACGCAGTGGGAAACCCGATCGCTATTATCGATCACGCGGACGATCGTGCTAATAGACGCTAATCGACGACGTCCAAAGACCGAGACCCGGTTCCCTTCGGGGCTTTCGGACCAGATCCCGGTCCAGATCCCGGTGGTCCGGCGAGTCCGCTCCTCGTCCCGTTAACCCCTCCCCTCCCCTCCACCGTGCTGCTTCTGTCCCTCCACAGCTCCGACGCCGCCGGAGAGACCGGAGGCCGCCGCCGCCGCCGCCCCGTCGGCTCCGAGCGATCGGAAAGCAGCCTCCCCCCCCCCCCTCTTCTTTTCTATCATGTAGAGATTTGCACTTCACAATAAAGAGTTTCTCTTGATTCTGGAAAAAAAAAAAAAAAAAGAAAAAAAAAAAGAAATAAAAATCTGTGTTCTTCTCAGTCTGTCCGGGGAGGGTGTGTGATCTGGTTTGCCTGCATGCTCTTTCTCTTGTTTTCTCTCTCCGTGTCTCTGCGTGCTGTCGATCGTCCCGAGCACACGGAGGTGTTTGGATGCATGAAGCCGCCGGCGACAGATCAGACCCTGCAGCCGCTGCCGCCGCCGCCGCCGCCGCTGCAGGAGCGCCGGGATGCATGGCTTTGCTTCCTGGGTGATTTAACTCAAGTATCTCACACTCTAACACACACACACACACTTATATTCATTCTGTATATCAGTGTTCAAATACCTCCGGTTTCTTCTTCCTCTTAATTTGGATTTTTTTTTTTTCTTTTTTGAAATCCAGAGAAAAATTTTTTTTTTTAATTCATTTTTTGAATTAAGTTTAATTTTTTTATTTTGAAATCATTTCTAATTAGTCAGTCATTTTTTTATATGGATTTTGAGGTTATTTCCTCGCTCATTTTCAAGCATTTAAACAACTTTTTTGATTTAAGGGTTGAATTTAATCTTGTAATTACTAAAGCTCAATCAACCTGGGGATTAAAACACTTCTGCAAAAACTGGATTAAAATAAATATTTTAAGTATTTTCTGCTATTAATATATAATGCTATTAGTTTTTTTGATATAAGGGTTGAATTTAATTTTGTAATAATAAAAAGCTCAATAAACCTGGGGATTAAAACACTTCTGCAAAAACTGGATTAAAATTAATATTTCAAGTACTTTCTGCTATTAATATATAGTGCTATTAGTTTTTTGATATAAGGGTTGAATTTAATCTTGTAATAACTAAAGCTCAATCAACCTGGGGATTAAAACACTTCTGCAAAAGCTGGATTAAAATAAATATTTTAAGTATTTTCTGCTATTAATATATAATGCTATTAGTTTTTTTGATATAAGGGTTGAATTTAATTTTGTAATAATAAAAAGCTCAATAAACCTGGGGATTAAAACACTTCTGCAAAAACTGGATTAAAATTAATATTTCAAGTACTTTCTGCTATTAATATATAGTGCTATTAGTTTTTTGATATAAGGGTTGAATTTAATCTTGTAATAACTAAAGCTCAATAAACCTGGGGATTAAAACACTTCTGCAAAAACTGGATTAAAATAAATATTTTAAGTATTTTCTGCTATTAATATATAATGCTATTAGTTTTTTTGATATAAGGGTTGAATTTAATTTTGTAATAATAAAAAGCTCAATAAACCTGGGGATTAAAACACTTCTGCAAAAACTGGATTAAAATTAATATTTCAAGTACTTTCTGCTATTAATATATAGTGCTATTAGTTTTTTGATATAAGGGTTGAATTTAATCTTGTAATAACTAAAGCTCAATAAACCTGGGGATTAAAACACTTCTGCAAAAACTGGATTAAAATAAATATTTTAAGTATTTTCTGCTATTAATATATAATGCTATTAGTTTTTCTGATATAAGGGTTGAATTTAATTTTGTAATAATAAAAAGCTCAATAAACCTGGGGATTAAAACACTTCTGCAAAACTGGATTAAAATACATATTTTAAGAATTTTCTGCTATTAATATATAATGCTATTAGATTTTTCCGGCTTCACCACAAATATTGTCAGATTATTCACCCGTATTGTGATCTGGTGCAAGTGAAAGTAACCCAATAATAAATGAAAAATAAATAATATATATATGTATATACAGGACTGTGATTGTGATAAAGTTCTTTATCTTCTGTAATGCAATTACAAAAACAAAAATCTCATACATTCTGGATTTCTTACAAATCAACTGAAATAGTGCAAGCCTTTTATTATTTTAATATATTGCTGATTACGGCTAACATCTTAAGAAAACTCCAAAATCCTGTCTCAAAATATTAGAATATCATGAAAAAGTTTTTTTTATTACAGAAGATAAAAAACTTTATCACAATAGTCTAATTTTCTGAGACAGTCCTGTATATATATGTATAGAATTAATATTTTCCTTGGTTCTTAGAAGACTAGATAACCAGGAGAATTCAGAATAAATCATTTCTTGCCTATTTCTTCCATCACGTCCTTCTTAAAGTCCATCTCTTGCATTTTATATTATATATATATTTTTTATTATTCTTATTATTCCCCCCCCACACACCATTAATAAATAAAAATAAATAATATATATATATATATATTTTATTTATTTATTATTGGTGTGTGGGTGGGCTGAATAATAATATATATATATATATATATATATATATATATATATATATATACATATGTGTATATATACATTTATAAAATACAAGAGATGGACTTTAAGGAGGACCTGATGGAAGAAATAAGCAAGAAATGATGAATTCTGAATTCTCCTGGTTATCTAGTCTTCAAAGAACCAAGGAAAATATTAATTCTATAAATAAATATACAGGACTGTCTCAGAAAATCAAAATATTGTGATAAAGTTCTTTATCTTCTGTAATGCAATTAAAATAAAAACAAAAAAAAACTATTTCATGATATTCAAATATTTTAGATAGGATTTTTAAGTATTCTTAAGATGTAAGCCATAATCAGCAATATATTAAAATAATAAAAGGCTTGCATATTTCAGTTGATTTGTAATGAATCCAGAATGCATGACATTTTTGTTTTTGTAATTGCATTACAGAAGACTAAGAACTTTATCACAATATTCAAATTTTCCGAGACAGTCCTGTATAAACATGCGATTCGCCCTGTCACTCATTCACACGTCATGTAGAAACGTACAATAATTCACACGACATAAAGAAAAACAATCATTCACTCATAAAAAAATAGTCATTCACTCATTCACACGTCATGAGGAAACATACGATTCCCCGTCATTCCCACGACATAAACACGCAACCATTTCCCCCGTCATTCACGCGTCGTCTAGTCATGTGACCATCCACCAATCACATCCCTCCGTTCCGGCGTTGAGACTCCGCCTCCTCCCCTCGCGCTCCACGGAGGTGTTTCGTCCCCTCAGCTTTCTTCCCTCCGGCTTCGAAAGAAACCGTCCCCCCTCCCGTGGTGTTCGCAGAGAAAAACGAGGCGTCGATGAAAACGGCGCCGCGGATCTAACTGCCGCCTCTCCGCCCAGGCGCCGCGCAGGGAGGCGGAGCCACTCGGGGTCGGAGGTCAGAGCGGGAAGGACGGCGAGCGGGCCTCCGTTCGGGAGGCGGACGTGGAGCCGCTGGAGTATCACCTGGACATCGGCCGGGAGGTAAACGGACGCGAGGACGGACCCGTCGACCTTCCGGGCCGAGAAGGTCATGTGACCGTGTGGTCCTTCCAGCTCGCCAAGCCCGGGAAGGTCGCCATTCCAGAGCGCTACGTCGAGTCCGACCCCGAGGAGCCGCCCAGCCTGGAGGAGCTGGAGGAGCGCAGGAGCCGCAGCAGACGCATCCGGAGCCTGCTGGCAAAGTCCAGGTGGGACACACACACACACACACACACACACACACACACACACACACACACACACACACGGGAAGGACGGTGGCTTGGATGTAAACAGGAAGACAGGAATGATCTCCAATACAATTAATGAATTCAGGTACATCCACACATCAGTGTGTGTGTGTGTGTGTGTGTGTGTGTGTGTGTGTGTGTGCATGAAATATGTACATGAAATGGAAATGTCCATATACATATATATAAACACACAGAATGAGATAGTTAAGATAAACTTTATTGATCCCCAGAGGGGGAAATTCCTTTGTCACAGCAGCGTAACATTTCTGTCAAAAATAAAAGGAAATAAATATGAATATAAATAGAAATATTAATAGAAAGGCAGAAGATCGCAAGACCAAACAAAATCACCAATAAATAGATAGCAAATAAATAGATAATATATAATATATATACAGAGTTACATATATAGAGAGAGTTAGATGGATAGATAGATACAGACTGGGAGATATATATACACACATATATATATATATGTATGATATATATATATGTGTGTGTGTGTGTGTGTGTGTGTGTGTGTGTGTGTGTGTGTTTGTGTGTGTGTTCAGAATGATGGTTATTAAATATATACAGAATGAGATGGAAATATATATGTATCCTCTGGGATGGATACAGTATAATCCATAAATATAAAATGAAGTGGTAATTACTTATACAGAATGAGAGGGTTAAGTTAATACATCTGTGTGTGTGTGTGTGTGTGTGTGTGTGTGTGTGTGTGTGTGTGTATAGTTAGTTATAGTTATTATATATTCAGAATGTGATGGATATAACACAGAAATATAGAATGATAGTGTTATACAAAGTGGCAGTTGTGTATGTGTATATGTATATGTGTGTGTGTGTGTGTGTGTGTGTGTGTGTGTGTGTATTCAGAATGATAGTTATCATATATACACAGAATGAGATGGAAATATAAATGTCCAGAGTGGGATGGATATAATACATAAATATAGAATTAAGCGGTTATTATTTATACAGAATGAGAGGGGTAAGTTACTTAAAATAAACGTCTTGATACGTGTGTGTGTGTGTGTGTGTGTGTGTGTGTGTGTGTGTGTGTGTGTGTTTCCCCCTCTCAGTGTCCAGAACCTGCAGTCGTCGGCCCCCCTGGACGTCTCGGAGTTGGACTCGGTGCTGCAGCGGCAGGAGAGGATGATGAGCGTCTCCCAGGCTTTGGCCTCGGAGGCGTCGCTAAAGAGCAAGCTGGTGGCAGGTGATTGATTGACACACACACACACACACACACACACGATTTCAAATGACTTTTTTTATGTTTTCCCATCCGTCATCAATCATCTCAAATGGCACACGTCGTTTCCTCTGTTTGTTATAATCGCACGTGAGTGAGAAAGCGAATGGCTGCACGTCTCAATAAGAGGCCCTGTGATTGGTCGAGGGTGAACCCCGCCTCTCGCCCAATGACAGACCCTGGGAGCAGGATCAGCAGTGTAGATCAGTGCCTTTTTTGAGCCACGGCACATATTTTACATTAGAAAAATCACACGGCACACCACCAAATAAATATGTCAAAAATAGTTTTTAACAAATTAGAATGAAACCGTCGTCTCAACTTACTTAGTGTGAAATCTAATATATCGAATATCTGTGGATTCGTCAAGTTGCAATGCAAATTTTGCACTGATGTGCAACTTTTCCCGAACATTTCTTACGATTTCTGAAGAAATGTCATCAACATGTCTGGAAATGGTATTATTTAAGAAAACTATGGCTATTTCTTTATCAACGCCAGAGCCGAGCATTTCTTCTCCAATGATTTTGCCGGCAGGTAGTATTAATGTTTTGCTACCGTGTGCGGCTGTTTGGATTTAGAGACGAGTTCAGCAACTTTCTAGCAAGCTTTCACCGCTTTTTCACTCGTCTCGGTAGTTTTCAACAACGCTGCCTGTTTGTTTACGCAGATACAAGTACTTTTTATTTCAAAAATGTATCACGCAAAGCGTCACTAATCACTCTGATACACAGATGCACAGGTTAATTCACTACCCGTTGCCATCGAATGGAAACGCTGCCCACATAGACATAGGAAGACACATTATTTACGTTGGATAAATAGTTTTCTGACCAATCAGGTGAAAGTGGGCAAACCTGATGGTCCCTCACAGCACATGACTAAATGAGACGATTTCTCCAAAAACTCTCATGTACATCTACTAAAATGCACCGACATCCTTACATTTTCTCAAAAATCACCGATGCGCCTTATAATCCGGTCCGCCTTATGTATGAATTCATGTCGTCCGACCAATTTTATGCGGTACGCCGCGCTCAAAGATCCGTCAAAATGTTTTAGTGCGACTTTGGGAAGCGGCGAAGCGGCTACGCTTGAAGAGGACGTCGTATTAAAGTTTGTTGAACTTTGGTTTCAACATCAGACGACGTTAGATTACTAATCATGCTAGAATACAACGTTTTTCCAACCTCACATGAAATTCAGGTGTCCGCTAGCAATCGCTAGCAATGATAAACCAATCAGAGAACCATTCTTACCTCCGCTGCTTTCTAAAATAGCGGTACCAACTGTGCTCCAATGGAATATTACAAAAATCTTTATATGTAATGAACTGTTCCTTTAAAAAAAAAACAACCTGAGATTCATGAAGAAAAACAAGTGACTTTTCAACAACGCCATGCCTCACTTCTCCGGACATTTTTTCGTATTTTTCGCCATGTCGAACGGTCCATTTATCTCGGAAAACCCTGCAATCCTAGTCGACATTTCTCTTTTTTTACGGCATCTCGCTGATGGGGTGTCGGCTCCGACAAGAAGTTACAAAAAGTAAAAATGCTATTTACCGACCTGGAAGCCTCATTGCTGCCATTCGCTGTAAGTTCACATAGTTGTGCCATGTTGCTAACGCTGACTAAAACAGTGCGGCACTAGCAGACAATACAGGAACTGCATTTTTATTTTAAAAAAAGGAGTTCATGAGTTTTATATTTTTTTCAAATTGTAGATTTATCCCCCCCGGGCCGGATCGGGACCCGTCGGCGGGCCGGTAGTAGCCCGCGGGCCGAACGTTGACAACCCCACCAAACAGAGTTTCCGGGGGGAACAAAGCGAGATGAATAAAGCTCAACTAAACTGTTTTGTTTGGCTTTACATACCAGATGTTTTATCATGCGCCTTATATCGCGGCGTGCCTTATGATGGGCCGCAAAAATTCGGTACATGACTCCACTGCCGTGGCTTTTCCAGGGTCTCCATGAAGGTGGACCGGAGGTGAGGTGAGCAACCGCAACCTCTTCCCCACCAGGGGGTGAAGCAGCGCTGCACCCTTCTGGCAGGATTGTGCACGAACCAGAGGGTGAACGGCCTCTTACAGAATCCCTTAAACTCCAATCTGTGCACAAACCTGGATTCTGGTGGCGCCGGGCGTCGTCTACTTTTGTGTGTGTTTTGGTGGGTGTTTTGGTGGAAGTTGTGTGTTTCCGTGGTGTTGATATAATGCTCTGGAGGGCGTCCAACCTGTTCGATTTCTGTTTCCGTGCCGGACGTCGCTCCCAGCCGCCGGCTTGATATTGAATCAATAACTAATAATCGGCATCTGCGCTTCACAGCAAGAAGGTTTCCATGTTCTCCCCTTGGTTGCTCAGGGTTCCACCGGTTTCTGCCTAAAAACACACAAGTTCACCGGAGACCCTCGCTTGTCCAGACGTGTGAATGAGAGGGTGAACGGTTGTACGTCTCTGTACGCTGCCCTGTGATTGGTCCACGGTGAATTCCCCGTCGCCCAATCACAGGAAGGATAGGCTTCAAACCCCACAGCAGTGCAGGATAAGCAGCATAAAGTTTTGAGTGGATGATCTTTTACTTTTTGCTGCTTTTCCGCAGTATTTTTGTGTATTTCTTCACACCGATGTATTAAAAGTTGTTTGCGCACGTGCTAACGCCCGTCCTTTGTGTTCCCTCCATCCCCCAGCGCGTGCCGCCGCCGCCGCAGAGACCTGAGGGAGACCCTGAACGCAACGCAGCCGTTCGTCCCGAAGCAGTTGCCAAATATATTTTTGTTTTTTTTCTTGAAAGGAAGCCATTTTTTTTTTTATAATGAAGAGACTTCAAGGATTCAGGTTTGTGCCGGAGAGACGACTAGGCTTTCCCGCTTCCGCACTGACACGTTTTTCCTCACGCCGCTGAGTTATTTTTTATGTACAAACACAGTTCTTCTGCAGTTTTTTTGGTTTTTGAGCGTGAATAAAAGACGCACTTCTTCTACTGTTCAGCTGCGGCTGTGCGGCTCCACAGCGCCACCTAGTGGTCGTGATTCTTGTCGCCACAATCGCATCACGATTTCCCCGATTGGACAGATTTTTTTTTTTTTTTCCCCCAATAATAGACACTTCAGGGTCTTTCTGCTCCCCGTCAGCTTCAATTTTATTTACGGAAAACTGACAAGAAACTGGATTTTGTGGCTTTTATTCCAGGGGGGGAAAAAAAAAAGCCAAATCCGTGTCTATTTCCTGTCTGGTGTGTCCAATTGAATTGAGAGAAAAAAAAAATCCAAAGAATTATTATAATTAGCAATTCATAATCACGTGTGTTATGTAATAATGCACTTACTCGGGACTCATTACTTATTAAAAGGTACTAATGTTTGAGAAATAAATTCTTAAAAGCTGAACTTTGACCCACATTTCATGTCCACAGTTTGTTTCTTGGCCTGTGTCAGTTTCTCCTTTTAAGGTGGAACGTCGGGAGATAAATTCGACGGGACGACTGAGGTAAATCGAGGCGGCGCGATGGTTCTTTGAATCCCGACGGAATGATGGCGTCCGCGTTTCCGTCCCCGGTCTTTTTTTTAGGATGACCCCGCCCCCTCCACCCCCGCCATATTTGTCGCAGGAGAGTGAACTGGAAGCGGGGCTGATCAGACGTCGGGATTTATTGAAGCACTAAAAACGAGCAGCTGTTTCCTACACGGTGAAAAGGGACGAACTGAGGAACCGATCACCCACACTTTCACAAATTAAGAGTCCAAAAGTATAAATCTGAGATTACAAAAACAAACCCCTCCCCCCTCCTGCTCCGGTGCTACACAGACTTCACGAAGGCCGTCTTGTAGTTTTGTTTGCGCTCTGCGTCCCTGCTGTCGTTGCCGGCTCCGTCCCGATGAGGCGTCTCTTCCCGCGGCTCGCCGTCCCGGCCCTCCGCCCCGGAGTCCGAGGTTTCGTCGTCTTCGTCGTCGTCCTCGTCATCCTCGTCTCCGCCGCTCGACTTCTCCGGCTCCCCTTCCTCGGCCCGTCCGTCCTCTGGTGGTTTCTCCGGTGTCACTTCTTCTGGTTCCGGCTGCGGGGCGGGAAGCACAACAGGGCGATTCACTTCTGCGCCTGATCTTTTGTCACCGGGATCCATAAAACCTTGATATTCCAGCTGTTGATGAGAAGCTCTGGACCAGTGGTTCTTAACCTTGTTGGAGGTACTGAACCCCACCTGTTTTACATGCGCATTCACCGAACCCTTCTTTATTGGATCGAGGATGGTTTCGTTGATGGGTACAAAGAACAGGCAGAGTAGCCTTTTCATCGAATCTGGCTCCCTTCACCTTGAATTCAGCAAGCGCTATGTTCTTGTAGCTCCCATCTCCATGCAGCTGAAGGAAGCCTTCCCTTAGTTTTGCCGGTGCTGGACTAGAATTGCTCATCTTGTCATTCCAAATCATGCAGTTAGGACATCGATTCCGATCACGTTCCGTCATACGTGTGAATCCGTATTGTACGTATTCTTCCGACCGCTTTCTTTTTTTGCCCGACATAATTAGTATGAAGGGATTAATATATTAAGAGAGAAATCACATGACGTACCATCACGACAGTCACAAGTTACAACAACTGAGCGCGCCAAAATCCCCGCAGCACGGATAGGCCGAGCTATGTAGCGTGATCACCTGCGGCCAGTGATGTCATCACCAATGTGTGTCTTGACCTCCGCCGAACCCCTGAGACTGACCCGCCGAACCCCTGGGGTTCGATCGAACCCAGGTTAAGAACCACTGCTCTAGACATGTCAAGAGTGTGTATGCGTGCGTTGACCCCGTATCCGCCTCCCTCACCTCACTGAATCCCAGCCCGCAGTGCCTGCGGTTCCGTCCCGACAGCTTCCCGTCCATCCCCTGCTGGTACTGCTGCTCCAGCTGCTCGTTCATCCTCCGGTCCTCCACGCCTGCCGAGACACAGCGGTCACTCAGCCGCCCGTCAGCTCGGGGCCGCAGCTGGCCGGCGGAGGGGGGGGGGGGATTCGGATCGATGGGTTAACGGCGGCGCGGGGGTTGCCGGACCGTGACGGGCCTCGAGTCACGCGACGGCGGGGTCGCTTTGGCGAACACTCACCGGTGCGGAAGTGGGAGGTGGACTTGTGGTCGCCGATGACCAGGCGCCCCGTGTGTTCCTTCTGAAACGACAAACGCCTCGGGTCACCGGCACACTTAGAAGTCAACTGTAACGGGGGCGTGTGCGACACGCCGCCGTAGAGCATCACAGGTAAGTACGTCGTTTCAATACATTTCTCAGGTTGATATATGAGTGTACTATTCCATCAACGGACTACAGCTCGATCGGCCACGTCTCCTTGGCGACGGGACGGCGTGACGCCGGTCCAGCCTGCGACTCACCTTCCCGGCGCCCATCAGCCGTAGGAACTTCTGCTTCCTCTCGTCGCTGCCCAGGTCGGCCGAGGCCCACTGAGTGTGGCCTTCCTGCGACCGCAAACAGGTCATTACTGACACGCTGTATATTTGAATATGAGACCATGCTTACTGATTGAAATGTTTTTGAGGAAGAAAAATAATCAGGTAGAAGATTAGATTTTTAAATAGCTAGATTGTCTTGTGGTATGTATATTCCAAACATTATAAAAGACACATATTAGACATCGATTTTCCACATTCAGTGTCAAAAACACATTTCGGACAGATGGAATATTGCGTAAAACATTGGGAAAGCTTTTCACGTTTACCTTTATTTCGTGGGAGATATGTGTCATTTTGATTTGTATTTGCGGTTCAACTTTGCACATGGTAAACATGTAACGTCTCCGTAAATCTACTAAGCGTGACAATATGAAGAGTAATCCAGCTAATTATTCTCAAACTAATTTTTGCTTTCGGTGACAGGAAACTAAGTAGATTTAATGAACGTTGAATACGACGTGCATTGAGCTTTTCAATCCCCTGTCAGAAGGCGTGGAATCATTCAGATTGAAAACATCCGAGCTCCGCTTCAAGCAGCTTTAGCAAACAAACTAGCGTCATGCTAACATCACCTCCACCGACTGCCGCGCTTTATCTTTTTATTTCGCCTGAAACGGGTCTTTTGGCTCACCTCGCCCGGGGACGCGGCTCGTTTGGTTCCGTGTCGGTCCTCCGGTGAGCTCATTGTCATTCAAAATGACCCGCAGCTCCTCAATGAAGTGAGGGGTAAATAGCACCTAGCGACCGAGCTAGCAGCGTCTACTACATCACTTCCGCTCCGCCCTTCTTTCTTCTTCTACGGTGGCGCTGCTCGGGCTCTCTAGCGCCCCCTAGCGGCCACACGCGGGACTTCAGATGAGGACTAGAAACGGTTTCGACCGGATTGCAAAGGGTTAAAACTGAGTAATCGGGTAACTCCTGTAAAATGAGGGAAAGGCGTCGTATTATTATCATCATAATCATCGTCGTTATTATTATTATTGTTGTTGCAAAACCAATGCTGCGTCCCTCCGATTAAATATCTACGGACACCACGTTCACTGTTCTATTTCTAGCCGCGCTTTTGTGAGTTGCCCCCCTCGTCTTCATCGCTTGTTTTCTTTTTTTCCCTTTGTTTTCCCTCCTAAGCGTGGACGTTTGAGCGTCTCTGCAAAGCCAGTCGCCAAATGAACCTGTGGAAGTGACCGTGAGATGATCAAATTCCCTGTGCCGATCATTATGCGGCCGCGGTGTCAATGGTGTTTGTTTTTATTTTTGGTTGTTTTCCCCCTGTCCCGCTTTTCCGGAAAAAGCGTGACTTTGGAGTTGTTCTCTTGTAACCATGGCGACAAATATCATAGAAAGACATGAAGAAACAACAAATAAAAGAAAAAAATCCCCTTGGAAATGAAGGAGGAGCGGATTTGACGCACAAGTTGAAAATGAGAGCTGATTATCTAAATTACCGTCTGGTCTCCGGCGCATTCGAAGACAGCGGGTGAGCGCGAGCGGACTCCCAGACGCCCGAGGTTGCGCTTCGGCATCGTACATACGACGACCTTTGACCTTTGCGGAGACTCACACAGGCACACTTGTATAAACACACTTTTTCTCCGAGGATTTTTATGCCTCTTTTGTGCCTTCAGACTGAGGCCTCAGTGTCCAGCTCCTGTATTTTTCCACGGGGGGAGAAGGACTCATTTGTTTCTTTTCTTTTCCTTTTTTTTTTTTTCAAACAGTGATTACCTTTTTAACAGGGTAATTTGATTCCAGACATTTTATTTTAGTCACAAAAGAGCAACTGTGAATATCTTAAAATCCAGTTGAAGGGGGAAGTTTAAAAAAACAAAAAAAAAAAAAAAAACAGTGGGGGTGGAGAGCCGTCCCTCCCAACCCGAGTTGGACAGAAACAATGAAGCTGACCTGGACGCGTCAGAAGTGTGTGTGTGTGTGTGTGTGTGTGTGTGTGTGTGTGTGTGTGTGTGTGTGTGTGTGTGTGTGTGTGTGTGTGTGTGTGTAGCGTTGAGCAGAAGGATGTGAACCCCCGCGGCTAGTTTCACCAAATCTGACATTCAACAAACACACACACGGCTCCCCCATTCAGATTTTTTGATTTATATGCTATATTTATATAGATATATATTTAAAATACCAGCCTTGACCATGATGAATGTGTTGTTTTGTGTCTGATCTGAGGGATCCTGAAGGAGGTTCCTGAGGCTCCTCCTGCTGCAGCAGCGCTGGAACCCCCCTGAGGTGCTGAGGGAATTAAAAAAAAAAAAGGTTTGTTTATTTTTCCTTCTGGATAATTTTGAAATCACTTCAAAATGGTGAGAAATTCCCTGATGTGTTGTAAAAGAATTGTTTTCTGACAAAATGTTACAGTAGAATAATAATAATGGAATAATAATTACTAATAATGATAACTCCCCCTAAAAGTTTTTTTTTTTTTTACTCTAGAAAATAGGAAGTCACGGTGGCTGAGTGCTTTGCGCTTCCAACTCACATCATGTGAATGGTGGTGTTTCTATATGACGTGTGAATATTATTCATATATTACTATCAATATTCCGTGTGAATGAGTGAGCAAATGGCGGCAGCATGTGGTCAGGGGAGGTCATCATGAAAAATAAAAAACTTGTTACAATAATAGATAATAAAAAATGATTGAGACGACACAGAAAATACATTCATAATACAGCTCAGAGGACAAATATTAATATTTAACCCTGTCTAAGAAAAAATGGCTGGGGCGTGGCAGCGGCGAGCCGCTTGCACACAAAGTCCCTCACAACCTGGGCTCCTTTCTGCTTGACGCCAATATTATGTTCGTAGAAAGATTTATTATATTGTTATATACAACTGCACCTTCAACAGCCTCTTTAACGTGTGTGTGAGAATAATTATTCTGGCGAGAAAAGTGGCGAGGTGAGGCGCCGTGGCGCACCTGAGGGAGGCGCAGGTGAGCCGACAGCTGCTTGTTGCTGCTGTCCAAACGCAATATAGAATAACATAAATAAGATGTATAAAACAAAATAAGGAGGACTTTTCCAACAAAGTAACAGATAAAAATAAGCTGTGTTTCCAGTTTTATCAAAAAAAAAAACGAGGTGAGTAAAATAATTAAAAATTTGAAAAAAAAAAGGGAATTATTGTCTTCTTTTCCTTGTTATCCTTCTTGTGAGCAACTTGAATTAAAATTGATTGAAACACTAGAATGTACATTTTTAAAACAACTAAGGTTAACTGAGGGTCAAACTGCAATTACATCATCCACCACTGAATACTTTTATTTGTGTACAGTGAATATGACCTGAATAGAACACATAGAGGATACAGAGCACATTTGCTTTATCTGTTGTATCTTGCCGCTATAAAAGAAAACATTGTTTCCGGGACGAATATGTTCCTAAGTGTGTGTCGGTGTGCGTGACGGTGAATGTTTGTGTCTCTCAGAGTATGGCGAAGCCCGCCTCTCGCCAAATGACGGTCGGGATAGGCTCATCGCGGCCTTGACCCGGAGCGCATAAAATGTGAGAAAGTAAAAAGCAAGTAAGAAGTTTGGCCTCCCCTCCCCCCAGGGCTGCGAGTCTATCAGAATAAACAATAGCATGAAACTCTTGCACACATGACAGCGCGTCTCCATACACTAAACGTACTCATTCATAGTCCTCGCTTCGAAACCCGGGGGCCCCTCGGCCGGCGAGACGTCACAACATAGTTGTGTATATTTTATTTTTGTCTATTTTATTAATCCCCCGGGGGGAATCTGTCCCCGCCTTTAAACCCGTAACCATAAAAACAACAATGCTTTTTTTAATGTCGGCGCAGAGCTGTTTTCCCCCCTGGAAAGAGAATGTCAGACTTTTCAAAAGAAAAAAAAAAACATAAAATATAATTATATAGATAGAAATAAATAAAATACATCTTTTATTATGGAACTGTAAAATAATATTCTGTTTCTCTTTTATGTCAAAGGGGAAGAGGAGCCGCCGAGGAGGCCGAGCTGCAATTCGTCGAGTCACCGGTAGGTGGTGCGAGAGTCCCTGGAATACACACGGACAGCCCCGGAGGCGCGCGCACACACACACACACACACACACACACACACACACACACACACGCAGGCTCCTGACAGGCCGTTAAAACTTATTTTCACACACACTCCGGACGGTCCCGTCCACGGCAGGCAATTTAGGAACATCCGGGAACTTTCTTTCTGTGAT
>NC_141290.1:3367500-3405000 GCF_037954325.1 Fistularia commersonii
AAAAAACTCCTAATGATTTGTTGTCAGAGGAAGAGAAGGAGGAAGGACTGTGTGTGTGTGTGTGTGTGTGTGTGTGTGTGTGTGTTCGGACATGTGTTGTACAAACACAAATTAAACATTTAGCCCTAAGTATTTCTCCTAAGTGCACATTAGTGAGCCTGTACTTATCTGCGGCCCTGAGCGGCACGCCCAAATTGCAGCGTAGAAGAAGAAGAAGAGGAAGAAGAAGAAGAAGAAAGGCCGCAGGCCCCGGCGTGGAGTGTGTGTGTGTGTGTGTGTGTGTGTGTGTGTGTGTGCGTGTGACGGCTGCTTGCCACACAGCTGGAGTTGGGTTTCCAACCCGGGGGTCTGCTTGTATCGATCCACATTGTTTTCAGCCATGTGCGTGTGTGTGTGTGTGTGTGTGCTCGATGGTGGCCTTCCATCCCTTGCTTTTGCACATCCCCGTGTGTGTGTGTGTGTGTGTGTGTGTGTGTGTGTGTGTGTGTGTGTGTGTGTGTGTGTGTGTGTGTGTGTATCCAGCTGGGTGGGCGCAGCGTTCCCTACATCTCCTTCTGTTCTGCGCCGCCACATAACCTTGGAAACGGCTTCCTCCTCCTTTTTTTTTTTTCTTCTTCCTCCCTTTCTTCACCTCCGAGCTCAGAATAACGAGGCGCCGCCGTTTATTCGTCTTTTCTCTCGCCGGCCGGGGTAACCTTTCCCTCCTCCGGCACCTGCTCCCCCGCCATCCAATTACAAAGCGCAGAATGAGGCCTTTACCTAACACACCAGCTCCTAATGACAAAAGCGCACATACCACACACACACACACACACACACGTGGAGTGTCGAGGCCGTGCGGCTCAGTGTGTGTGTGTGTGTGTGTCGAACAATGGCGTCTGTATACCTGCGACAGGTTGGAGTGAGATTTATAAAACACACAGTTGACACAAGATCTTTTCTTCTCACACGGTAAACACACACACACACGTGTGTGTGTGTGAGTGTGAGGCTCTTTGTCCTGCCGTGCGTATCGATTATAAAACCTTCGCGATGTCTTTTGATTGGTCGTCTGTCGTTTTTTTTTTTTTTTTTTTCACCGAAGTGGGAAAAAAAAGTGTCCATCAGCAACAGCTTGTTAAAAGTATTTTTTTTTTTTTTTTTTTTTTTTTTTCAGGGGGGAGGAAGAGGGAAGTCAGTAAACTGAAATAACATTATAAAAATAAAATTCCTGAAATGCAGCGGGTGGATTCCGCTGCTGACACACTGACGCTCTGTGTTGAGGCGGCGTGGAATTTTTTCCTTTAAGCGTTTCTTTTTTTTTTTTTTTTTTTTTATAAAACATCCGCGCATAGAAAATGAGTGAAGACAGCATCTGTTTTATTCATCGTCGGAGGAAAACGGCGGAGCGATTTTTTTTTTCGGATAAAATAAGACGCTAACGCTAGCCACCGCCGGTGTTTTGACCCTGAAGCTCAGGACCCGAAGGGGGCGGAGCCTCCCGCTTATGACATCACACAGGGATCGGGGTTTGATTGACAGGTGTCAGACGTGAGTGACAGGGTGAATGGTTGTTTATTTCTATATCATGTATGGATGAGTCTCTATTTGACATGTGAATGAAAGAGGAACACCTGTTTTTTTTATATTAAATGGGAATAAAAGAGGGTTATTCGTGTCTAAATGTGTTTTTCTTCATATAGTATGAATGAGAGGGTGACTGGACGCATGTCTGTATAAGACACGTGAGTGAAAGAGTGAAAATTTGTATTTTTCTATATGAAGGATGTGAATGAGGGTGAATGTTTATATGTCATGTGAATGAAAGAGTGAATCCATTTTTCCTTTATAGAAAGAGTGAAAGTGAGTGAAAGTGAATTTTGCATTTCTCTATATGTTTGGATGAGAGGGTGAATGTTTATATGTCATGTGAATGTAAGAGTGAATCCATTTTTCCTTCATAGAAAATGTGAGTGAAAGTGAATTTTGCATTTCTCTATATGTTTGGATGAGAGGGTGAATGCAGCCCTGTGATTGGCCGGTCCGGGGGGGGGGGGGGGGGGTGAAACCCCACCTCTCACCCAATGACAGCTAAGATAAGCATGGATAAGGAATGATTGACAGGGGCGAAGGATGCGGACGTCCGTAGCGACCGAACCTCCCGCGAAATCCGTAACACGGCGCTTTTGTATTTGTGAAGAGGGCGTTTCTATGGAGACGCCTCATGTTGACGGGCGTCCTGGCCTCGCCTCCCGTCGGTCCCAATATTTCCGTCCGTTGATGTCAAGGTCGCACCTTCGCGCACGGAAACCCAGACGTTCCAGGAGATCTTCCAGGAGATGTTCCTCCGGGGGGGGCGTTAGCTTGAGTGTTTATCACCTGAAGGTGCGTTGGAATCCCAGCTATGTGTTTGTCAGAAGCAGAAGTGGAAGCCGCTCGTACTGCAATTACGATTTCCTCGCCTGGAGGTGGAGGGGGGTTGGAAGTTCTCTTCTTCTCTGGTATTGTAATTATTCACGACACGGGATTACCCAGGTGTAAATGTATTAGGGAGGTTAATCTCCCCCGAGGGGATGTGTGTTTTTTTTTTTTCCCTTCGTTTCCGAGCGCGTCGTTCCAGGTAGCTTGTTATGTGTTTCAGCTTTGAACGCAGAGTAAACAGGCGGTTTGTTTTATGTCGCCCCGGCGTGCGGGGCGGGCGGGGTTAACGCGGGTGTCGGTGCGAGGGCGTGGCGGGTTTTGACAATTCGACAAAAGACGAACTCGCGTGCGTCGGCTCGTCTTTTCAGGCGTCCCGATAAGGCGTCCCGATACGGCGCGATTCCCCCCCCCCCGCTGGTGTGTCCCCGCCCCTGCGGCGCGCCCTGCAGCGTAAAACAAACACCAAGAATTGTTTGCACTGACTTTTCTTTATTTTCCCTAAGCACCGTGTGGCACGTAAATCTCCCGGGAATGGATTCCAGCGACACGAGCTGCATTTTATCCAACGCCGACGAGGGTTATCGATAACTCCGGGGGCCCGGAGGGGCAGGATGGGGGAGGGGGGGCCTCCGGGATGGAAAGCCGGGTTGGGATATTTGGATTATTTGTGGAATATTTGTGGAAAGCGGAGAAAATAGGGCCTGTTGTGCGCTTGAAAGTGCTCTCTCTCTCTCTCACACACTCACACACACACACACACACACTCACAGTTAAGCTGTAGCTTGTTCTGCTACAAACCTCAACCTCCATGCAAATTTGGCATCTTGATTTTTTTTTTTAATAATTCACATATAAACACACTTCACACACGAGAACACCAGCTTCGAGGAGGTTACTTAAAGAACTCTGATTTTATGCTTAAAATTTTAATCGTATTGATTATTATCGATTGATATTTGTGCTGTTTCCGTTTGATCAGGTTTCTTATTTCCTGCGTGTCCTTTTTTAATTTTTTTTTATGTTTTTTTTTTTTTTTTTTGGGCCGTGATGCAACACGATAGAGCCTCCGCATTCCTGGGAAACGCCCACACACACACACACACACACACACACACACATATAAATGCACAGCCCTCAAAACCATAACTGACATCACAATGACGTCGTCCGAGGTTGTTTTCTGGGAGTCGGACTTCCACGTATAAAACAAACCGTGGAGTCTGTATTTAACTCTGTTGTTACGGCGTCATAAGACGGGACACAAGCCGCCGCCGCCGCCGCCATCGTCGCCGCCGCCGCCGCTTCTGAGTAACATTTTCCAAACCCCCTTTTACCACTGAAAGTCAAGAAGTTTATTTGCCCCCTCGGGGGGGGGTCAGGTCTTACCGAGGCCCCTCGCGTTCTCGACCTGCAGATGCCGGTGTGTTCACGTTGGCGTCCGGTCAATTCAAACGGCGGTGAAACGGCGTTGGCTCAGTGGCGGCGGCGGCGGCAGAGCTGCTATCCCAGCAGTTTTTCTTTGCGGGACTGGATTCCGATTCCAGAACCCCCCCCCTTCTCCCCGTCCGCTCCGGCTCTCCTACGGTTATTATTCTTAATTGGCGACTTTAACTCGCCTGGGCTTCCTGTCATGGCGCTCCGCCCCCCCCGCCGCCGCCGCCGCCGCCGCCGCTCCATCCACCCTGCAGACGAACCGCACCGGGATCCAGTTTGATCCGACCGAGAGGTTCCAGTTGTTTTCTGTGCGCGCGGCGCTCGGGAGTAATGTTCCACGTCTTTATTTGATTTTCATGACTCGGGCTTGATCTCCCCGCTTAATTCGCCGCCAGATGTTCGTCCTCGCGTGGGCCCTCGCCGCCCGGGGGCCCTCGCCGCTCCCGCTCGAGCGCGGCGCGTAGGATATAGCCGGAGTCTCCCGGAGCAGGACGCGATCCGGCGGAGGATTAGGCCCTCGGAGAGACTCGGTCTGCGGAGATCGGCGGGTTGGACGCTCTCTCTAAGAGACAAAAAGAGTTCCTTGGATTTCTGTAAAACTGATTTTATTTGACTTCATTTTATTTGACTTCATTTTATAAACTTAATTTTAATAGTTTTTTCTATATTTTATTTCATTTTATTTCCCTTTTTCCTGTTTATTTTATTTGATTTTCTTTCATCATTTTTTTTAATGCATTTCTTCCCAGTTATCTTATTCAACCTCATTTTATTTGATTTTATTTCACTCTACTTAATTTTACTTTATTTTTCTTTCCTTTCTTTCTTACATCATGTATTTATTTATTTTTCCACTTTATTTAATTTCCATAAACTTTCTTTTTTTTCTTTTTTTCTTTTTTTTAACTTTATATCTTATATCTTATATCATATATATATTTTTTTACTTTATATCTTATATCTTATATCATATATATATTTTTTTTTACTTCATATCTTTTTATCTTTCTATTTATCTTTTTATACTATATTATTTTATCTATTTTGTTCCACTTCTATTTTATTTTATTTCCCGTTATTTTAGCCTATTTTTCCAGTGTCCCCCCTTCCCGTCTGTATTGTCCTCACCTGGCCAAACACAGCAAAACGAAGGAGTCAGCAGCCGGACTGTTTACGTTCGATTCTTTCCTCGCCACTTCCTGCTCCGCTGGAGCGTCACCCGCCCTCCTCCCGCTCTTCCTCCACCACCGCCGCGGCCTTCATTTTCTCCGCGGCGGTTTTGGAGTAACGGGGCGTGGCGGCCGGAATGGCCCGGCGATGGAGCGGCGAAGGGCTGCGGAACATCTAAATCCAATTGGACGCACTCCAGCTTGTCTAAGCAGGGCGTCGCCATGGTTTCTGGCCCGTGAAGAAGTCTCTAATTGAGCCGTCGTCGTTGATGGGACGGCGGCGTGGAGCGATAGCGGGCGGAGAGGAAAAAAAAGGAGTTTCTCAGAATAGAACTGGCGGGCGGCGGCGGACGGGGCCACCTACCGCGGATTTGCAAAAACGTGCACGACAGTTCTGTGGGGTTTAGGGGTGGCGCGCTCTAGACCTCAGGTTTTCGCCGCATAATCCCGTGCGCTCTGCACTGACACGCTCCCTCCAGTGCGTAACCTTCGGTGTTTAGCCATTTCATGCTAACCTTAGCAGCCATGTGCTACCGATTAGCCCACCTGTTGGTTAGCTAATGTCATCCGGGATGGTGGCGGCCGAGACGACGGGTTTCCGCTACATAACCTGGCGTGCTCCGCAAAGACTCACCCAACGCTCGAGATTAGCCGTTTCATGCTAACATTAGCACCAGTGTGTTTGAGGGGACTTTGCAAGCACGTCCCACCTGTTGGTTAGCTAACTTCATCCGGGGTATTTGCGGCAGTGCCCTAGATGTCAGATTTCCGCCGGGGTGCTCCGCTAGGACATACTCCACGCTTGAGATTAGCTGTTTCTTGCTATCGTTAGCACTTGCTTATGTGTTGGGGCATTGTTAGCTCAGCGACGGTCCCACCTGTGGCTTAGCTAACTTCACCCAGGCGGTGGTGGTGCCTTAGACGTTGTTCTTCTGCCGCATAATCCTGCATGAGCTACAACGACACGCCCCACGCTTCAGATTAGCCGATTCATGCTAACTTTAATATCTGGGGGCATATTAGCATGCCGACGTTCCCACCTGTGGCTTAGCTTACTTCAACCGGGGCGGTGGTGGCGACGGCCGAGACGATGGGTTTCCTCTGAGTAATCTCTTGCACTTCACAAGGACACACCCTGTGCTTGAGATTAGCCGTTTCATGCTAATGTAGCAATTGTGCGTGTGTGTTGGAGCATTGCAAGCATGCCGACGGGCCCACCTGTTGATTTGCTGCCTTCATCAGAGGTTGTGATGGCTTACTTTACACCAAGTTTCTTGTGCGTAATATGGCGCGCTCTGCAAGGACACGCCCCGCACCAGTGATTAGCCATTTCATGCTAACGTAGCAACTGAGCGTGTGTGTGTGGAACTACTGCAGGCATGCCGACGGGCCCGCCCGTTAGTTAGCTAACTTTGTCAGGGGTGCTGGGGGCGTACTTGACATCGGGTGACACGATGTGTCAAAATTAGCCATTTCATGCTAATGTTAGCACCTGCATAATTGTGGGGGCTTTGCAAGGACAAAAAAGGGCCCAGCTGTTAGTTAGCCAACTTCATCCAGGTTGGCGGTTGGTAACAGAAGGTTGACAAGCTAGTTACCTCACCCGTTATCTGTAGCTAACTATGCTAGCACGGCGCCGTAGCGCGGTTGAATCAAAACAGTCCTTTGCCACCTTCGCTCAGAAGGGCAGTCACTCCCCGAGGAAGAGGGGGATGGAGGAGGTGTTTAGGCTCATTCTCCAGGAGCTTACCCCCCGCCACCCCCTCCAAACCCCCCCCCGTTATATGGGAAACATACGTAGGCCGGCCCGTGATGTCAATTGTTATTGCTGGAGGCCAGGGCCGTCGGAAAAATCTCATTTGCCTTTGTGAGGCGGCGAAAGCGCTGAAAAGGAGCTTATGTCATAAAGACGCCATTGTGGCAGCGCCGGGGTCTGCAGAGCACATGTATATATATATATATACATATATATATATATATATACATTTAAGAATACAATAGAAAAATATGAACAGGAATATGAAATTAATATAAATATATTTTTTGAGTATATAATAATGTAAAAAAAAACAAATTGAAAAAAAAAAGTTTTTTAAAAGAATAGAGTTAAAAATGAACACAGATGTGATATTAATACAGATATATAACTTATGTACATGACAATGTAAAAAAATAAAAAACATTTTTAAGAAGACAAGAATAAAAAAATATTAACGCACATGATATTAATCATATCCGTCATATCTAATTAAATATTACAAAAAAAAAGATACATATATATATATATATATATATATATATATACACCTGAAGCACACCTTTGTCCATGTCTGCTAAGGAGCGGCCCTTTTGTTACGGCGTGTGGAGGAGGGTGGCGTGTGTGTGTGTGTGTGTGTGTGTGTGTGTGTGTGTGTGTGTGTGTGTGTGTGTGTGTGTGTTGGAGGGGTTAAGAATTAGAGCAGCCATTGTAGTGGGGCCCATGAATGATTACATATTTTTCTCTCCCCCCTTTGATTCCCTGTCGTCACTCTTTGTGTTTGTGCGCGGCTCTGTGGTTCCCGTAGAAGGTGGTGGAGAAGGTGGAGGAGGAGGTGGAGAAGGTACGACTCCATCGCGGATGAAAGGAGGCTTTATGTGTGTCGGCTTAGGAGGGGAAAAAAAAAAAACAACGGGGGGAAGAAAAGGAAAAGAAAAGACCCTGACCCTCCTCACGTGTGTGTGAGCGCTGGCTAGCTTACGGCTAATTAAGACCCGAAGGTCCAGGAGGTCCCGGGGTCTGACCTGCGGCAGATACCACCTGGTCAGAAGCTGATGGGGTCAGCGGGTTCACGTTGAGGACCAAAAGCTGCAGCTGGAGGTGATGGACCAGGATCCTTCAGGTTCTCCAGACATGGATTCTTTAAGTTCTCCATTCTTGGATCTGTCAGATTCTCAAGTCCAGGTTCTGTCGACCCGGATCTGTCGAATTTTGGAAAACTTGATGTTTCAGGTTCAAAATGAAATCGTGTTCTACAAAGTTGGATCGAAACGCCGCTCCCCCTTGATCCTGATCCTTCAGGTTCTCCAAACACCTAAATACCGCACCGGGATTGGCTTAAAAATGTCGACGTTAGCCTATCGCTATCGTACCAGCTAAAGGAGCGAAGAACGTAGCCGAAGATACTAAACCAGAGTTCGTCAGCATTTCCCTGCGAACTGGACGCTTTGACACGACGGCCCGACTGAGTCGGCGCTTTGCAGTCGAGTCGTGGAATCGACCCGGACGAATCGATTCGACGAATCGATGGGCGTTCGCCAGAAATAACGACAAACAACCAAAAATAGAGGGCGAAACGCGCAACGCGTTGAGGAAGCTAATGAGTGAGAAAATGTCGCTGAGCGGATACGAGCTGTGTAATCATTGCATTTCACAGGCGTCAATCGGCCAGGAATGTGTGGTAGAGATCTCCTTTTTTCTCCTTTTTCTTCTTTATTTTTCTTTTCAGCTGCTAATGCACCCCGCGAGAACGTTAGCATCGACGTCATCCTCTTTGGAACACGTCGGGCCGCGCCCTAAAAAAGAAAAAAAACAAAAAAAAACTTCCTCGAAAATACAAATATCACGACGAATTACGGAATAAGTGAATCAAAATCAGCCGGGGAATTAGATTCGAATCAGCCGAACAAATTCACTTTATCACTTTGTTTGTCTGTTTGTTTTCGCAATCGCAGGGGGAAAACTGGACACCAGGACGAAAATAGCAGTGGGAGTTGGTTGAAAGTGTCAAAATAGTTCAGGAACTGAATAAAAGTATTTCAAAAGTACTTCAAAAGTAGAAAAAAATTGCCTGAATATTTACATTAATGATAATAATAATAATAGATTTTATTGAAGTCGCCTTACTAGACGCTCCAGGGCATTGTGCAGATATGTACATGTACGCAAAGTACAGATTTAAAATAAAGAATAAAAATAAAAACAATCAAATAAAAGAAAAAAAAATAAATAAAAATAAAAGGGACAGCAATTGGTGTTTTTAGCAGAGATTTAATCCACATTCAAGTCCAAGCTTTTTTTTTTTTTTTTTTTTTTCTCTTGCAAATCGCAGACACATGGCGTTGGAGAGCGGGTGGGAGACGTAAATCAGCTGATATATATATATATATATCACCGCCATTTTTATCCCTCCTCCTCCTCTTTTTTTTTTTTTTTTTTTTCTTTTTAACGGAGCAGCAGATTTGTGCTCCCTCCTCTAAATCATTTCCCTCTTTCGCAGATTGCTCCCCCGCCGGAATATCGTCCTGACAGCACCCCTCCCACCCTTCCCCTGCCTTCATCCCCAGCGGACTCATTTACATTTATGCATGTGGCAATTAATTACAGGCGGCGCTGGCCTTGTAAATTAGAGGGAGCCGGGGGTCGCCCCCGATTAATTGCCCCTGACAGTTAAAGGCTTGTTCGGGTCGCGGGGAGGCCGACGTCAGGCCCGGCGGGGGGGTGGTGGTGGTGGTGGTGGTGGTGGTGGTGGTGGGGGTTGCGGGGGCACATCTGATCCCCATTCGTCCCGAACGCAAGGGAAAGTACTTATTTACGGCAACTTTAATGCAACTTTTAACTCTTTCTTTAGCGTTAGCGCTCAACCCCCCCCGCCCCCGGAGTTGGATTTGTAGTTACATTACATTACATTTGGCAGACGCTTTTATCCAAAGCGACTTACAATAGAGGACATAAGGACTGCAAATAACACTTGCAAATACAAGATGCACAGGAAATATACAGAACAGTAAGCTTGGGTTAGTGATTTTTTTTTTTTTTTTTTTGACAAAGACGTACACAAACGTACACACACACACTAGTTGGCAAAGAAAGTCCAAAACTCGCGTGAAAATACGCATGAATGACCCCCCGCCCCTTCTACGCCATTTCTCAGAAGACATTATCCAGAGTTCATCTGACGGTCGCCTTTTTTTGGTGATGTCATGTTTCGCCGACGATGTTGTGATCTACGCGAGTCTTAAAAAGGAGGCATTTTGGGGGTAAAGTAAGTCTTCCTCATGCTTGGTAGCGGGTAACCCCAACCCTAACCTTAACCCTGACCCGGAAGGGGTTAAAAAAGTGCCCAAAATGCTTGTTTTCGGTATGGCTAGTTCAAGCGGGTGCGTCGGCCTTTTCACCCAAAGATGCTCTGGACTGTTTTCCCTCCTCCTCCTCCTCCTTCTCCGACTCTTTTCTTCTTTGTCACGCAGCCGTATGTTTGTTCATACCTCGCCGCCTCGACAACAGAAGGCCAGAGACCCCGCCCCCCCCTCCGCCCCCGTCCCCTCCTTCGGCGCTCACCTCTTGTTTTTACAGTCTCTGTTTGCGCAGCGGAACCGCCTTTGTCTCGGAGGAGGTCGACAATAATGTAATCTCCCGAGGGGAGCAGGCGGAGGGAGGGCGAGGTCCAGATGTATGTGCCGGCACTTGCCTCGTTCCGACCCCACCCACCCTCTTTGCCCTTTGGCGATACTTCGCATTAGCGGTGAACTGCGGCGAGCATACGTGTTGTGCCCGAAAAGGCTCCGCGCAATGTTCTCCGCGCTCCTTTTGTGCCGAAGCACAAAAGGTTCTCCGGCCGAGCAAACATCCTCCTCGCTCGGGGAGGAGGACTCGGCGCTGGAGCGACGCGGAAACAATAAGCCCCTTCCTGCCGCCGGGCGCCGGCGCCGTTCCCTGGGAAGGAGGTCGTCGGTCGACCGAAAAACGGCAGAATCGGTGTAATCGCCGGAGTGTCCCGTCGGTTACCGGTCCCGTGTTGATACCCGACGGCAGCGTCGGCGTCCGCGGTTGTAATTCGAGGGTACTTTGGAGGTGTAATCTCATTGGACGTGGATGATTGGCAGGGTTAAGTCCAGCGGCGCAAGCAGATTACCGTCGGATTTGCGCAAACACTTCATCACCTGTCTCTCCATCTGAGCCGCGGTTGGAATTTACAGCTTCGTTCATGACATCCCCAACGTATGGCCGAAACGTTTATTAAGAAAGCCCTGTTCCGTCGTGCGACACGCGGGAACTAGCAAATATGTCATCCAGCGAAAGATAGCTTTGTTTACATTCATGTTGCACAGCATATCGGATTCGCCCGTACGTGAGTTCCCGTCTAGCCTCCGCTAAAAGACGCTAGCATCGCTAGCGTGAAACTGCAGCTGGACGCCGGTGGACGGATGAGTAAAACGTGTCGTCCGCCCTCCGTCCACCGGGAGCTCATCGCTCACGGGTCAACTGCGCCTCATTGCGGTTTAATTGGCCGTGTGATGAGCGGGAGCTTCCTGCCATGCAGGATGTAGCAGCGGCATCGCTCGCGGGGCCTCACGCTGCGAGGAGCCCGCCGAAGCGGAGGCCGGGGGTCTCATAGGGTTTCATTGTTTCGACCCCCGTCGCATGCATGTGTGTGTGTGTGTGTGTGTGTGTGTGTGTGTGTGTGGGTCGGGCGCAAGTGGCGCTGACAGCTGCGACAGGGCCGCACTCGGGACTGTTGCATATTCTGTGTTTTCCTGAATGTGTTCATTCATGGTGCAGGTGCAGGTGTCACTCCGTTTCGTGTGTGTGTGTGTGTGTGTGAGCTAATGTCGCTATCACACACAGCTGGTATTAATGCAGATGTCGTGAATGGAGTCCGCCTAAATTACGTGGTAATGGTGAGATGGTTGCTGCAAATCCTGACTGCCATTTTTTTTAAGCTAGTTTAGCTAGTTTTTTAAGCTAGTTTAAGCTAGTTTTCAAGGGTGCTGCTTTGCTGGGTTTAAAACTATTCATTCATTCATTCTCCACACCTCCTGTGATTGGACGAGAGGCGGCCAATCACAGGGCCGCATACAAACACGCCTATATTCAAATCAGGGTGTCCTAAACTTCCTGCATGGATGTTTTTGGAGGAACCTGGGAAAACACGGACCTCCTCGCCGTCTTCTCCGCTCGCCCGGCCCGTCGCCGTCACGAACTCCCGCCAAAAAGTCCACATCTTCCAGACAGGTGTTTTTTTTTTCCTTCTATTCTTCTCGCCGCTGGCTCCGCCGAGGAAGCAACATGTGCTGTTTTACAGCTGTTGGACGGCGGGCCAAAAAGGTAGCTGTTATTTCCTGCAGTTGTCAGGAGGAGCCCCGGAACGGCTTAATGGGGCCTCTAGATTGGGACCCGCGGGTGGTGGGGAGCGAGCGAGGGATCGGCGAGACGGGAGAAAGAAAAAGGCAAGGAAAAAGAAAAAAAAAAAAAACAACACAAAAAAAAAACCAAAAAAAAAACTGCCTTTTCTTTTTCCTTTTTTCTCTTTTGAAGGGAACAAAAGGCAGCGCGAGTGTTTATTCCGAGCCCTGCCCCGAATATTTCTGCTCCTCCAGTGTTTCAATGCGACGGAGCAGAACTTTCCTTCGGAGGAGGAGGAAAGGGGGGGGAAGAAGGGGGGGGTGAGGAGGGGGAAGGGGGAAGCAGCCCCCCCAAAACCCCCCCTGCACATGACAAGACACATTCAGGCCGGCGTTAATGCTTCATCCCTCCTGCCGAGAGGCTTTCGGGCGGCGAGATTATCTCACAATACGCGGAAAAACAAAAACTCCATCGTCGTGGAAACGCTTTTGGAAAATGTGTGTGTTTGCGTGTGTGTGTGTGTGTGTGTGTATGGGGGTCATGCACGCTTTTGAGCCAGGAGCTCAAAAGCGAGCTCTAATCGTCGCGGAGAATCACGTGAGGATCAGCTGATCGGAAAGTCCGACCCCCCTGCACTGAAACTGTGATCAATAATATTGATTGATTGAAAAAAAAAAAAAAAAAAAAAAAGGGGGGAGATCGATAATCGGCTTCTGGTTTGAGACCGAAACTTGGCGGGGGAATGCTAAAGTTTCATTTAGCGTGTTAGCCGATGCTAACGCCGCCCACTTCCTGTTTGGGTGGGCCCCTAACCCTCTCTCTTCCTCAGCCCAAAAGTTAAAAAATATTAAAAGAAAAAAAAATCTATTAATAAATCAACAGATAAATAAGTTTCGCTCCCAGCATTCGGGGTTATTATGGGATTTCTGCTGGCGTCGTCGTAGATGAGAAACCCACGTGTCGCGGGTTAAAAACAGCGGAAACTTGTTTTTTCATACATTTGATCACATGATGGCCCCGCTTGTCGTCTGATTGGCCGAAACACACTGGACTTCCTGCCTCTCCTTTTCTTTTTTCTTTTTCATTCTTTTTCGCCAAATTCCCAGCCGTTTTGACGAGCGTTAAAGTGCAGCGGATTAATTGTGATTCCGCCGATTAACTGCACTTAATTTAATTTTTAACGGGGTTCTCATCCCGCCTCCCCCAACCGCCACGCTGACGTGGACGGAACGTCTGATGTCCATTTATTCCCGAAAACAAAGACAAATATTGTCCGGAAACACGAGGAGTCACATGTCTGACCCCCCTCCCCCCTCTCGTTCTCGCAGAAACTCATCCTCAGACTTGTCTTTCAGTAAATTTCTCCATTTATTCTGGATATTTTCCTATTTCCTGCATTTTGTCCTCGGACGCGTTTCCCATATAAATCACAATGTCGTCAGCGTATTTCATCACGTCGGCCAAATTTATTTAATTTATTTAAATCATTTCATCATATATTTGGATCGTGCTGTATTTGATAGTCGTGTTTATTCTATAAATATATGTATATTTTTATATACATTCAGTCATTCATTATCCATGCTACTTATCCCAGCTCTCATTGGACGGAATTTGGGTTCACCATCGACCAATCACAGGGCCTCTTATAGGGATGTGCGACCATTCACTCATTTAGGCGTCATATAGACAATAAGCACACTGCTCATTATGGGCATATATATGTTTACATGTATATATATATGTATATATATACATGTATATGTATATATGCATTTGTATGTATGTACATATATATGTAAATATGTATATATGTGTGTATTTGTACATATATGCATATATGTGTATATGTATATATGTATGTATGTTTGTATATATATGCTCATATATGTCCACACACACACACACACACACACACACACACACACACACACACACACACACACACACACACACGTGCGAGTGTGTGTGTTTGTGTGTGTGTGTGTGTGCCTCAGATGAGTGTGAAGGAACCTGCATGTGTGTGAGCGCTAGGTTGTCTCTGAATGACTCTTCCCCCCGCTACCCCCCACGGTTCTCTCCCTGTCTCTCTCACACACACACACACACACACACACACACACACACACACACACACACACACACACACACACACACACCAGCCTGAGCAGCCAGATGTCTGCATGATTACCCAGCATCCTCCAGGTGTCGGAGCTGCCATCTGTACACGAGTGGCAGCAGCGGAGGAATGGATGGAGTGTGTGTGTGTGTGTGTGTATGTGTGTGTGTGTGTGTGTGTAATAACCGGTTCTGCAGACATCTGGAACGTGTTTAGACGGGTTGCAGAAAAAAAAAAAATGGAAAGCCGGCAGAGTGCGGAGAGCTGCTTGGGGGAATCCGTCCAGATTATCAGCTCCAACTTCTGATCAGGAGGTCACCGATCGGCCCTCTTGTTGTTGTTGTTTCTTCTTCTTCTTCTTCTTCTTCTTCTTCTTCTTCTCCTTCTTCTTCTTCTTCTTCTTCTCCTTCTTCTTCTTCTTCTTCTTCTCCTTCTCCCCCACTATCTTGCAACTTTTTATGATTCGTATTTATTTTACGAACCGCACGCCGCCGAAACACGCAGCTTCAGCTCTTTCGGATAATTACGACGAAGAAAAACAAAACAAACAAGCAACCTCTCGCACTCGGTGTGTGTGTGTGTGTGTGTGTGTGTGTGTGTGTGTTCTCCTTTGCGCGCCTTTGCTATCATTATCATTATTATCACCATCGCAAAAAACTCCGGCGGGCCGCGAGTCGCTGGCGTCCGAACCGGCGTTAATTGTGCCCTGAGAGGGGGAGGAGGAGGAGAAGAAGAAGAAAAGGAGGAGAAGAAGAAGAAGAAAAGAAGATCATTTGCTCGATTAGAGACGTGAATAAAAGATCAGACGGGGATCGGCGCGTTTTTTTTTTTTTTTTCTTCATTGTTCTCAATTAGCCTCAAATTGTGGAATCAAAGGGCCGTTAGCGGTGGTGGTGGTGGTGGTGGTGGGGGGGGTTGGTTTCCACGGCGATGAGAGAGAGATGCTCTTGCTTTCCTCTCCTTCTTCGTCGTCTTCTTCTTTCTTTAATTAGCCACCTCCCACTCATTTAAGTGAGGGGCCCCGGGGCCCCTCCACCCCCCCGGGGCCCCTCGCTTGACCTCTTTCATCTCATTATTTGTTTTCCACGACCGACCTTTTTTTTTTTTTTTTTTTTTTTTTTTTTTGTGTGTGTGTGTGTGTGTGGATAACATGACTGATAATCTTTTAATCTTTTTTTTTTTTTTTGAAAAGAAAACATCTCTAACCGCGTTAAGGCGTATTGATTTATCTTTTTTTTTTTTTTTTTTAATTTTATTTTTATTTTAAACTTCAAAGTTGCGCACAAAGATCTCGTTTGTTTCTCGGGCTCACTGTGTGTGTGTGTGTGTGTGTGTGTGTGTGTGTGTGTGTGTGAATACACTATTTCTCTGTTGCTTGGTTAGCCCAGGTGTTTTTTTTTTTTTTTTTTAATTTTATTTTTTTTAATTCACACACAAGCCTCCTGTTCTGTCCTCAGGTGGGTCAACAGGAGGTTCCACTCCACGCCAGAGATGCTGGAGGTGTTCCTTCATTTATTTATTTATTTTTCTTCTCTTGATAAACATGGAAACACACAAGCCTTTTGAAGGGTTTTTTTTTTTTCTTTCTCCCGCCTCACCTCCGCGGCCCCGAAAATCCGACAGACACCGCTTGTCTCGCTCTCACGCGTTGTAATAGCGGTGTAATAACGGTGTAATAGCGGTGTAATAGGGTTGTAATAGCGGTGTTATAACAGCTTCAGCGGGATGGAGGGATCGGAAACAAACGTTTACCCCCCGGCCTTCCGTCGATGTGAAGACGGTTGTTGAGGTGTGAAACGCGGGTGTTTGGCTGCAACATCTAAAACGTCAACATCTTCCCCACGCGTTATTTCTAGAGATTTTATCTTTAAACATGCCATAAATGCATAAAGTCTCCAAACTGGAATCGAACCAGCGACCTTAAAACAAGGGTTTCCATAAACCGGCTCGAGACAGACCGTACCATCTCCCCAAACTTAGGGGGGGGGGGCGATGCTGGAGGTCCGAACCAAATCGGACGGGGCGTGGGGGGGGGGTTCCATCCACGTTCTCCTCAGATGATCCTCCTCTTCTTCTCCGCAGGTGACGTTCATGAATCTGAAACTCATCCCCCAGTGAGAAGAGGGCGTCGGAGTCATCCAGCACACTTATTTGTGTGAGTCCCTTTTGTGTGTGTGTGTGTGTGTGTGTGTGTGTGTGTGTGTGTGTGTGTGTGTGTGTGTGTGTGTGTGGAGTTTTGGCACTCGCCATCATCGCTCCCACCGCGGACAATGAGCTCTCGTCATCGCGTCTTCAAAAGCCGAGGCCCGCCACATTGTCGTTCGCACAGCAACACGCACATATCTCGTGTGTGTGTGTGTGTGTGTGTGTGTGTGTGTGTGTGTGTGTGTGTGCTCTCGCCTCCGACACAGACCGCCGTTGATTTGCTCCGTGGCGAATGCAGACCTCCAACCCCGGCTAGCGTTTTGCCCTCAATGGCCGCTTTGACTGTGGCTGGAAGAAAGGGGTCTTTTTTTTTTTTCCGAGGCCCCTGAAGGCGTCGCTCCGGGAACCTTTCGGCGCAAACGCACCTTTTTAACCCCGCCCGACCATCCACATTAAATCTGGAGTCAAATAGTGTGTGTTCGGAGGCCCGGAGAGGTCGGGACGGCGTGAAAACGTACAGATGGGAGGAGAAAAGAGTGATCTGGCCATATGGCTAATCCCTCTTTTAGCCATATTTATTTAGGCTCTTCTCTTGAGCTGAGTCATTGCCGGGTCAACAAGTGGCCCGTTTGATTCTCGCCGCCGCCGCCGCCATCATCATCATAGGGGGGGCAGGAGGGGCTTCGTCTTCTTCAGTTTTCCGAGGTTGGTTTTATTGAAGTAAAAGAAGGTCAGATCGGCCCCTTCTCACTCATCAAGGGAAATCACCCTTTAAATGTATTAATGTGTTGTATGATTATTATTGTGATTATTAAGATCATAATTGGCTTCTTGCGTTCATACATGTATATACATATATAATTTAAATTATAATTATGAATTTATATATATTGAAGTTTTCAAATTATTTTTATTTCTTTTAATTTTATATATATATATACATACACATATATATGTTCATCTAAATACTTTAAATTATTTAGATGAATATATATTGAAGTTTTTAAATTATTATCATGCATATATATAATTAATATAACCATTATGCATACATATATAAATAAAATATTACTATATGAATATATATAAACATATTCATTTGAATGATTTAAATAATCATTCTGAATACATGTTGAAGTTTTTAAATTATCATCTTGCGTATATATAATCAAAATAACCGTTATGCATACATATATAAATTAGAATATAACGATGTATATACATATGTATATATATTCATATAATCTAAATAATTATTATGAATGTATGTTGAAGTTTTTAAATTATTATCATGTGTAAATATAATTAAAATAGCCATTATGCATATATATATATAAATTTAAATATTATGTGTATATATTAATATATATATTCATGTAAATATTTGAAATTTTGATGTGCCCACACGCACATATATATTAAACTTAATAATTCTAATTTTACACAGATACGTCATATCTATGTATATAATTATATCTTGAAACTTATAATTAAAATTAAAAAACTTACAAGTGTCTGTCGTAACCTGTCCCTCCACTAGACCACATTTAGGGACTGCTATTAAAAAAAAGCTTTGTGTACATATATTAACAATGTAAAAATACACTTAGAAAAATATATTAATAAATAAATAAATAAAAAATATATATGTATATATATATATTTATATATACATAAATATATATATTGTATTTTGTATATCTAATTTAAATTAAAATTAGCATATATTGTGCCCCCTCCCCCCGTTTTTTATGACATATATACCTATATATAAATATAGATAAATAGATAGATATGCTGCTTTTTTCACATCAGAAAACATAAAAAAACCAAGTTAATAAAAAAATAAACATTTTTTTGAAATAATGACAAAGGCAATTTCTGTAATTACAGTATACGTATATATATATATTTGCCGATAGATTGACAGATCATTTTGTTCAAGCGCTGTAGGTGACAGTTTCTTTGCATTCGAGCAGTACGAGAGTCATATTCTTTAATTCTCGTCCCGACGTTGTAAATCCCACTGTGTGGCTACTGCCATCGCTAGCGGACTATAAAAAGCACGCCGTAAGTACACGAGCCGCGGCGGGTAAAAGCTAACCAGGTGCTAACACGTAGCTTATTACGCTCCATATTTCTGAAGATCGTCCGAAAATAAATCCACGTATTCGCTTGCGTCACCTTTCATCCGTTCATCCAGTGCAATCTTACAATCATCCATTGACTGAAAGTTATATAAATCTATTTAGCGCGTGGCGCCCCTTCGCTCGACGGCAGCGGATTTGAGGGCCGGAATTCGATCCGTAATTGGACGGAAAGCGTCCCGAATCCCGTCAAACGGCCCTAATGTCGTCAGGTCATCTGAAAAACGCGGAATCACATTATCGGGTCTTTTAACATCCGAATGCGATTACACGTAAGCAAGATGGCTCTCCGACGCTAGCTATCTTGTCTTGATGGAGATATTTATGGTTTGGTTTTTTTTTTTTGGAGGAAAGTGTGCGGCGTGCGTTCCGGCGCCTCGCTAATTTGCTGCGTCGCGTTTCCGTACGTGTCTTTGGAGGCGATCCGGCTTTTACTGAGTGACGGCCAGATCCAGACGCCCCCCCAAAATAAATAAACTCGGCGTAATCCAGGATGACTCATTTAGAGCTAAATTAACACAATATGTTCTTTCAGGGCCTCATGAAAGAAGGCGGTAGCCGAGCAGCCGGGGCGGACCTCGACCCCGCTCGCCACGGGGGCCTCCGTTTACGCTAACGGCGTAATGGCGGTCATTCGGCGGGAGTTAGCGAGGCTAACCGGGTGGAGCGAGCGGCCGCCGGGGCTGATTTGCGGTCGGCTAATTGGCTAATGGGGTAATGAAGCCGCTGAGGTTACCTGTTTGGCTAGCGACGATGCCCTGCTTCCCCTGCTTCGGCTTTGTACGTGAACTCCGGCGCATTATGGCGTAATCAGCGCCGCTAATGGGCAGCGGCTAACAGAATTTAGCGCAGACTCTCAGTACTTAGTCTCGTGTCAACAGAGAGGCCAGTATGTTCACCTTCGACGGGAAACCTCCGCCGTCGGAGTCGGATCCCCGTCTTCTCCCCTCGACTTGTAAACAACGTCTGAGCGCTTTTGTGAGTCATCCCGCCCGCGGGGGGCGTGTCACGGCTCGCCGGCCAATTACGTCCTTTCGTCGGCGGTCTTTGAAATAACAGTTCTCCGAAAAAGTAGAGATAATTTGCCCCCTCCGGAGGCGGATGTTAGCCGAATTGTTTTAACGGCGACCCGAAGGCCGGTCAGGTGATGGGGTGTTTGTGCGTACGTGGGATTTATTCATTTGTTCGTTTTCTACGCCGCTTTTCCTGCGATCGCCGTTGGACGGCGGTCTGTAACGTTCACCCTCTCATTCGCACGCCACTTGAAAAAGAAAGAAAATGTTTTGTTTATTTATTCATCACCGAACATACACGAAACACAGATTTGAAAGACAAAAACAAACCAAAAAAGGAGTGTTTAAAATAAATAAATGAATAAATAAATATAAATATAAATATAAATATAAATATAAATATAAATACAAATATAGATATAAATATAGATATATAAATATATTCGCCCTCTAATTCAAATGTCTCGGAAAAAAAGAAACAAATAAACATTATATTTTAGGTGCCTTATTTAACACTCAGTTTATGCATAAAATACAGATCCTAAAGAAAAAAACTAAAACAAAACAATGACAATAAACAAGTGAGAGCGGTTAAAGTGAATTAATAAATACATACGTGAAAATAAAATGAGAAAATTGAAAAAATATATAGATATACAGCCCTTCACCCTTTCATTCAAATGTTACGTAGAAAGAAAGGAAACTGTTTATTCGAGGCACTTTATTCAACCCTCAAGGACGCCAGATACACATACACAAAAACCAAAAGAAAATAAAGAAAACAATGACAATACAAAATGGTTAAAATAAATAAATAAAAAAAAAAAAATGTATAGGCATACAGCCGTGCACCCGCGTGCAACATCATAGATAAAGAAAGTAAACATTTTATTTTAGGTGCTTTGTTCAAAACTCAAGGACGCTGAACAAATACATATGGGTTCACAAAATACAGATTCAAACGAAGAAGAAAAAAACTAAACAATCAAAATAAAAAAATGTTAAAATAGTTAAAATAAGTAAATAAATAAAGAGGAAATATATAGACATCCAGCCATTCATCTGCTAATTCGAGCACGACAGAAAAAAAAGAAAACATTTTATTTTAGGCGTCTTATTCAACACTCAAGGTCATACATGTACACAAGACGGATTCAAAAGAAAACAATGAAAATAAATCAAAACGACTGATTAAAATCAATCAATAAATAAAAGCAAAAATATTTATGTAATAAATAATATAAGAACAATATTTTATATTTCATAAATATTAAATATCAAAATAAATTTCTTTAAATATTTAGGCAGACAGCCATTCACCCACTAATTCAAATGTCAGAGAAAGAAAGATAACAAATATTTTAGGAGCTTAATTCAGCACTTGAGGAAACAAGTCCATCCAAAAGAAGAAAAACAAAACAGTGGTTAAAATAAAATAAAATAAATTAGATACATTAAATTAAAAGAAATGAAATTAAAGGAATTAAATCAATTAAAATTGCCAAAAATTGACACTCTATAGTTTTATTTGTATTTCTTATTCTCCCTCCTTCCTACAATTATTTATTATTGTTATGTTTTACTTGAAACTCTGGCACAACAATTTCCTTCGGGATAAATAAAGTTATTCTTATGCTCATTCTCATTCTTATTCTTATTCTTATTCTTATTCTTAAAAAGGAAAAAAAAATAAAAATCAAACACAAAATCAGATCAAATTAAAAACAACAAAAATTTTTTTGTTGTTTCTTATTCTAATATTTCTACTGTTATTCATTATTGTTATGTTTTACTTGAAACTCTGGCACAACAATTTCCTTCAGGATAAATAAAGTTATTCTTATTCTTATTCTTATTCTTATTCTTATTCTTAAAAAGGAAAATAAAATAAAAATCAAATATAAAATCAGATCAAATTAAAAAGAACAAAAAATATTTGTTGTTTCTTATTCTAATATTTCTACTATGATTTATTATTGTTATGTTTTACTTGAAACTCTGGCACAACAATTTCCTTCGGGATAAATAAAGTTATTCTTATGCTCATTCTTATTCTTATTCTTGTTTTTATTTTTATTTTTTTATAAAAAAAGGAAAAAAAAAAAAAAATCAAATACAAAATCAGATCAAATTAAAAATAACCAAAAATATTTCACCCACTCATCCTCACGGCTTGAATATCGCAGAAAACACCGATTCTCCACGCGACCCTGCCGAGCAGAAATCAATTTTTTTTTTTGTTTTCGCCGAGTCAGCATCCGGCGCGTCGGCGTTTTCTGCACGAGCCCCAACCGAGGGCCCGTCCGCTCGGCTTCGGGTTCCCGGGTCTTTCTTCTGCCGCTGGATCTGGAGCTTTAACCCCCTCCCATCCCATCCCTCCTCCCAGCCCACTCAAACATAAATCCTCGGTGCACGGCGAGCTGCCAGGCGGAGCCGTCCTCGCCGGTCGCTCCCCCAAAAAAACCACCCAAGCTCAAACCCCACTTTCTCTCTTCTATTGCCCTTGAAATAAGGCCTGCTCTAAATATTACCCCCCTCTCCTCCGCCGCCGCCGCCGCCGCCGCCGCCGCCGCTCTGTTTATCCCTCTCGGTCGGCAGGGAGAAGAAAGGATCCGTCGGACTGAGTCACTTTTTCCCCTCTTCCTCCTCCTCGTCGCTCCCCCCCGAAAACCGCAGGCGGCGGCAGCGGCTTCCTGGAGATGAGCGCTTTTGTCTGTCGCGCGGCCGCCGCGGCTTCGGGCAGATCCTCCTCCGGTGAGGTAATGCTCGGGATGGATGGAGATGAGGAGGAGGAGGAGGAGGTGGTTATTTGACCTTTCCTCGCCATTTTTTTTAAAAAAAAATTTCCCGCTTGGGGCGTCTTGTCGTTTTTGATATCTTGAACCAGAATCGAGGGGAAAAAAAAAAAACAACAAACTTTTTTCTCGTCGACGCTAACGGGATGCTAACGCTCTCTGGGTTTCAAACTCGGATTTAATTGAGAAACAAACATGTTTTAATTAGAAAAAAAAAAAAAAAATGAGAGGTTGCATTTCGTTATATGACGTGTGAATGAATGAGAAGAATAGTTTTATTAACATACAAAAATCTGTATATAACACGAATGAATGGGTGAATATATGTTGCGCGAATGGTTATGACTCGTGAATGAGTGAAATAGTTTTAATAACATACAAAAATCTGTATATAACACGAATAAATGGTTGAATATATGTTGCGCGGATGAATGAGTTAATATGTCTTTATATAAAGTATAAATGAGAGGGTGAATGGTTGTTTCTGTTTGGCTTTTGAACATGTCAATGTCTATATATATATGAATGAAATGAGTGATTTTTTTTTTATTTTCTTTATATAACCCGTGATTGAATGAATGAATATATGTTTGCATATGAATGAGAGGATGCAGGCGATCGGTCGTTGAGCTGTCGATCACAGCGGCGGCTAATCCTGCGGGTGGATGTTTGCTAACGGTTAAAGTTTAAACAAGGGCAGCGCAGTGGTTAGCGCTTGGTTAGCATGGATGAGAGAGTGAATATGTGTCTCTGTATGACAGCTGGGATACATCAGGAGCTCTTTAGATCAGTGACGTGCTGTCAGGGGAGGCAGGAGAGGCCCTGCCTCACTTGCAAATCTTGGAAAGGAAAAAAAACAAGGAAAAAAAAATATATATGGTTATGTTAGTCAGTGATTTCTTCATTTAACTTTACGTGTTTTAGACTCAAAACAACTGGATTTTCACATTTACTGTTCTAAAAATGAGAAGAGACATGCGGTGAGGCAGTGGATTGTTGAGCCTCAAGGTAGACTGCGCTGGCTGCTGGCGTGCTCTGCACTAAGACCGAATTACTATCTCTCTGTATGTCACTTTTAAAATGTTCGAATACTTTTGCTGTACAAACAACATTTTTTTGTCAACAGCCGTATGTGTGTTACTAGTTTCTTGTGCTGCGGGATCATAAAACGACTGCAAAGATCCACCAAGTGAGGCACATAGTTCTCCTGCCTCAGAGTAGGCGTACTTACCGCGCAACGCTGCTTTAGAGATTTGCATAACGGATGAATAAATGAATGAATGAATCTTTAAAACTCGCGCGTGTAAATATCTTTTCAAAAATTTTTTAAATCTATAAAATCCCCAAACAGTGCCCGCCCATTTTTTTTTTGCTATCTTGAATTCCATGTCCGGGTCAGATGTTCCCCGCCCTTCGTCCTCGTGACCTTTGACCTCTTCCTCCCGTGCTGGACTTTTTATTTGAAAATTAAAACCCAATCCAGAATATCTCATACCTGACTTGTCAAGTCATTATTTTCGGAGTTGAATTAACCATAATGACTCTCTCATTACGTTCCTACGCTGTCGGCCCTCCATATTTAGTGATCTGCCAGCTTAAGAACACGCGGGCATAATTGAGGTTCTCCTCCTTGATTAGATTTACACCAGCTCTTAACAAGGCCTGCTCTGAGGTAATCTCATGAGCCCCATTGTGGCGAGGAGGAGGGACGGCCATCGACCCCGATTAGCTTCAGCATCAACCGAGGCGTCAGGCTATTAGAGGCGGCGGCGGCGGCGAGGAGGATGCCGGCGCAACACTTGTCAGAGTTTGCAGGGTAACGAGGGGATGACGGAGCGGCTATTTGTACGACTTTTAAACGGGCCAATTAGACGTCTGGGCGAAGCGTCCTGTTGCGTCGCCTCGGCAACCACGTTTCCAAACAACAATCGCTCGAGGAGAATGAAAAAAATGCAAAAAAAAAAACCAAAACTAAAATATAATTAAATTGTCTCCAGCAGCCCTAAGTCATTTAAAGGAAAAAAATAGAATAAATAAAAAAATAAAAACGTCTGTAAATTATGGTGAAGTAAATTAAATAAAATAAAATAATTAGATAAAAACAAAATGGTTAGCTTTTTGTGAAACCGGTCTGAAAAAATAAGAAGAATTTTAAGTATTTTATATTTATTTCTGGTAGCTCTCACGAACTTCCTGTTTCATTTGACATTTTATACACAAATTTATATTCATATACACGCGCCAGCTCTGATCACGTGCCTTTGCCGAGTTGTCGGCTAACTAATAAATCACCCTCCGATACTGTTATTGATCGGTGACGGGTGAATATTAGCCTTTGGCGTCGGTCGATGTTCTTCTTCTTCCTCCTCATACCATAAAGTCGGCGGTGACGCGAAGGCCTCGGCCCCGGTCGCCGACGGTGACGCCTGCCATTATTTAATCACAGGAGCTAAATCTCCCGCAGACCTTCGGCTGTGAGTCCTGCGCTCAATCCCATAATCCTCGCCTTTTGTTCTCTGTCACCGTCAATTAGCCAGGTACCCAGAGGAAAGTAAAACATGCGGCGGCACAGAGCGTGTCCGGGCTTGACCTCCGCTGCCTCTCCAGGTCACAGCCGGCGCCATCTGGTCGCCGCCGCCGCCGCCGCCGCCGCCAACGGCTCTGCGACGGCGGTCAGACCGCCGGCAGAAGGTCCGAGGACGTTGTCGCCCGTGGATCGAACATATTAGTCCGAAATCCAGAGTCTCTGTGACCAAAAAGAAATCGCTTAAATTGCGAGTCAGTGTTATCGGACGTTGAGATGGATACACCTCATGATATGAAAACTTTATTAGAAAATAAACAAAATAAAAGTAACCTTCACACACATAGTGACATCCATATAGAACAAAAAATAGAAATAGAAATTAAAAAAAAAAAAAAAAAAAATTTTATATATATATATATATATATATATATGTATAAATGTTTGTGGAGGTTCTCAGTGAATTCTTGAAGAAAACACACACATTTATATAAATATATATATATTTTTTTAAATTATTTTTTTATTTATATTTTTCAACATTTTTTATATTTTTTTAAATTTTTATATTCATATTTTTATATTCATATATTTATATATATATATATATTAATATGAAAATGAATATAATAATACAAATCACTACAAATATATACATATTTCTTAAATATATTCATATATATATATAATATATATATTTGTAGTGATTTATATTATTATATTTATTTTCGTATTCATTAATATATATATTATATAATTTTTTTTTTTTTTTATATTTATATATATTTATCTATTCATTACGGAGTCCAACAGTAATTCACCCTCTCATTCTTACATCCTATAGAGACATCCAGCTATTTGAAATAGCTGTCAGGGATTTTTCAAGAGATTATTACTCTTTAAGATTTACTTAATATTTTCTCTTCAAATAAATCAATCAGTCAGATTTGCGGGGTCATTACTAAATAAACACAGTTTAAAAATATTAAGGCTGCCGAGACCCGGAGGACTGGGTTTGTACCAGACGCAGTTTGCTGTTTTTCTTTGAAAAAAAAGTGCCACATCAGATGATATTTGATATATACATAAATATATAGTGTATATATATATATATATATATTTAAATATAAAAGTATCCCCATCCCTTGGTTGCAGGTATTTATTTTACGGCTTGTTCCAATAAATCGCTCCAGCGGCCACATCAGCGTCTAGACTGGGACAATTTAAGCGAACAGACCCTTCGCCCTCCTCCTCCTCCTCCTCCGCTGGTCTCGCCGCCTGGATTTCACACACAATATAAATAAGCCCCAACAAGTCGGAGCTCACCTCTTCATGTTTTAACTAATCCCAGCTATTTTTTGACTTCTGCGCGGCTGATGGAGGGGCGGGGGGGTGGGGGTGGGGGGGTGGTATGCCGCGGGCTGGGGCCGGTGGTGCGAGGAGGGGGGAACAAGACGAAGGAAGGAAGGAAGGAAGGAAGGAAGGAAGGAAGGAAGGAAGGGTCCTGGATGGAGGCTGAGATTATCAGGTCACAGATGCCTAGGATGGTGAGGACAGTGGATGGGATAGGAAAGCGACGGACTGGATGGGACGTGTCGGTATGGATGGGAAAAGCTAGGCTAGGGAAGGAAAGGATGGGATCGGATTGGGCGGGATAACATGGTAGGCTAGGAAAGGATGGGATGGGATGGGAATACAAGCTAGGCTAGAAAAGGCTAAGATGGGATGGGGTGGGATAACAACAAGCTAGAATAGGAAAGAATAGGATGGGATGGGATTATTGACGAAGCTAGGCTAGGTTTGGAAAGGATGGGCTGGGATATCGGTCTAGGCTAGGATAGGAAGGGATGGGATAACAGGCTATGCTAGGCTAGGAAATGATGGGGTGGGATGGATTGACAGGTCAAGCTATGAAAGGATAGGATGGGATGTGATTATAGACTAGGCTAGGTTAGGAAAGGATGGGCTGGGAAAATGGCCTAAGCTAGGATGAGATGGGATGGGATAACAGGCTAGGCTAGGCCAGGAAATGATGGGGTGGGATAGCAGGCTAGGATAGGAACGAATAGGATGGGATGGGGTTATAGACTAGGCTAGGCTAGGTTAGGAAAGGATGGGTTGGGATCACGGTCTAGGCTAGGATGAGATGGGATGGGATAACAGGCTAGGCTAGGCCAGGAAATGATGGGGTGGGATAGCAGGCTAGGATAGGAACGAATAGGATGGGATGGGGTTATAGACTAGGCTAGGCTAGGTTAGGAAAGGATGGGTTGGGATCACGGTCTAGGCTAGGATGAGATGGGATGGGATAACAGGCTAGGCTAGGAAAGGATGGGATGGGATGGGATGGACAGGACAGGAAAGGGCAGGCTAGACTAAGCTAGGCTAGGCTAGGAATGGAAAAGGATAGGATAGGCTAGGCTCAGATTGAGTGGGCTAGGCTAAGCTAGGCTGAGATAGGATTAGATAGCAAAGCGTCGGCCAAAGCATCGGCCCTAAAAAATTCAAAACAAATCCACGCTGTCTCCTCTCCGGTCAACAGCTGCGCTACGTCAAAACACAAAAATAGTATAAAAAACCAAAACAAAACAAAGAAATATCCCCCAAAGTCAGCCGCGGCTTCACTATGTTCCGGGTCACGAGTCGGCAGGTGATGGACCACGAAGAAACAACCAGAGATAAACACACCCTGTGAATTATAGCGGAAACAGAGGCAGGCCGTGCGGGCGGCAGAAACTGAAGAGTGTGTTATCACCCCGTGCCAAGTGTGCGCGTGTGTGTGTGTGTGTGTGTGTGTGTAGAGGCGCGCGTCTGCGAAAAGCTTTTTGGACGAAGCTGCAGAAACTTGGCTCGATCGCCGGCCGATAATAGAGACAGATTTTTGTTTCGCCTTATAAATGACACACGCTTTTGATCGGGCGGGTGGGAAACACACACACACACACACACACACACACACACACACACACAAGTGATTTATCACCTGAATGCTATTTATTTAATCTCTGACGTCTCAGCCAATAATTGATATCTATTGGCGTCTGTACCTCGGACAGTAAACATAGCTGTGTATGAGCTCCTGTAAGCTAATGGCGGAGGGGGTTGGGGGTTCGGGGGCCCCGGGTCCGAATAAATCAGCCACGTCCGGCGGGTCCCCCCTAATTGTGATTTACGGCTGTGCAGAGCGACGCGTTACGATGAAGAGGGAGGGAGAGGATGGAGGGACGCTCCTCCTCCTCCTCCTCTTCCTCCTCAACAAACAAGCCTGGCTTTATTTATTAAAAAAGAAGAAGCAGCTGAGATCCGGTCGGGGGAGGGGGGGGGGCAGGACGCACCGACCCGACCGAACCGTTAAAGACCGTGAAGTATTCCAACAGCTGGAAACGTGCACGCACACACACACACACACACACACACACTGAGACACACAGATTAGCATGAGGAATGCCTCAGCACAGATATTATTATTGAATTCTTTTTTCGGCTGAATTTGTCATTGCGTTTTTTTTTTTTTTGTTTTTTTTTTTTGTGGAATGCACGTTGAGGACAAATAAACAAACAAACAAGATTTCATAATCAACATTGAAACAACGGCTGCTGTGATTGGCTGGATCAATGTGTGTTCTGTTTCCGGTCCAGGCGATGCGTTCATGCCTCTTCTACATGCCTTGTGCGTAAACACTAAATCGCAGCATCTCATGTCGGGTGTTAAACACATACGAAAGCATGTGCACGTGCACGTGCACACATGCACATGTGCATAAACACATACACGCACATCGCAGCAGACCAGGGGCCACCACGGATAGGATTCATCTGGGTTGTGGAAACTGCTTGAGTGCTTGTGTGTGTGTGTGTGTGTGTGTGTGTGTTTGTGTGTGTGTATGTGTGTGTGTGTGAGAGAGAGAGAGAGCGATGTAACATTTCAGAGCAGGACACAGAGCTGCGGTGGAGGTCATCATGTCAGACGACAACAACGCCAGACTAGATATGTGACACTTTTGATTGGTTAGAAGTAAACAGGAAGTACATTGACCAATCAAATGTCAGCATTGTGTTAACCAGTCATAATGTAACAAAACTATTTACGTGTGTGTGTGTGTGTGTGTGTGTGTGTTTGAGGGCGATGTAACATTTCAGAGCAGGACGCAGAATGGTGATGGAGGTCATCATGTCGTATGACAACAGTGCCAGACTAGATATGTGAGGGTTTTGATTGGTTAAAAGTAAACAGGAAGTAGGCTGACCAATCATATGTCAGCACTGGGTTAAGTAGTCATAATGTCACAAAATTATTTATGTATGTGTGTGTGTTTATAAATATATAACAACAACATACATCCAAACCTGTTTTAAACCAAAACACAAAATGCGCAATAACACGTTTATTACATCTAAATAACAACTTGCGTGCTCATTGATAATTGATCGGGACACAAGTTATGTGGGTCACCCGTCGGCGGCGGGGGTCAGGTCGGACGCCGACAGACGGACGGGCGTCGCGGAGGACAGATGCATTCCCGAGTCGCCGGCGCCGGTCGTCAACGTGTCGACGCCATCTGGGCGCCTTAATTACCGATTCAGCCTCGTCAATAATTGACCGGGAAACGTGTCGCTCGGCGGGCGCGTGAATTATGGAGGGTTTGTCCGAGCTCGTCCCGGGATAGAAGACAAAGCTCATTGTCAGAGGCCGGCGGGGGCGGCTGGGATTACGGCGGGGGCATCCAGCGAAACGACCTGTCAGTCCTAATCTGGGATTAGCGGGCTTTTGCACCTCCCGACGCCTCGAAAAGCCACCTGTTTGGACGATCCCGCCGAGGAGGCGGAGCCTCAGGGAGCGCCGTGCTCCACCGCCACCCCGCGTGGAAGCTTTTAGAAACACCGCCGTTTTGTTTTTTTCCATCCGCGGCGGTTTGAATCATGGATGTGACACGAAGCCGTCTTTATCGGGCGCGACGGCTTTTGTCTCCCCGCGGTCGGCGTCGGCACGGCAACGGGAGAGAATGAACCACCGGCGCGAGGCGGTGACGCTAATTAGCGGCGGCGAGCACGGATATATGTTGATTGTTCTCCGACTCATAAGCCCCGCCCCCTTCTATTTTCCTCCACTCTTTTCCTTTTAGCGCCCAGGCTAACGTAGCCACGCCGACCGGCAGCTTCTCCGCCGCCTGTATCTGCAAACCCCGCCTCCCAGGTGGCGGCGCTCCTGTCATTTTGACCTGGGGGCGGGGCTTGTTTAGACCCCGCCCCTTTTGCGAAAAAAAAACAAAAAACGGCGTCCGTAATTGAACCTATGTTCTTAAGATAATAGGATCTCCACCTTAGCCGCTGCTGCCAACTGTATGGAGAGTTGGCTTAGAATGGAGAACTTACAAGTCCTCAAAGGTCAAAGGTCGGATGCGTCGTCGTGGCGACGATAAGGGCGGCTTGGAAGTTGCCCCCAACAGATGGGAGCGATAAACTGAGCATTAACCTGCCCGGAGGTGTTTGTCCGAAGATGTGCATGAGCGAGTGTGTGCGAGCGTGTGTGTGTGTGTGTGTGTGTGTATGTGTAAGTGCATGTGTGAGTGTGTGCATGTACACATGTATGTGTGTGTCGCAGTGCTGTAAGCGGATGGCGACTAAGAGGGAAGTGGGCAGCTAAGAAAGAGAAATGATGGAGGTCAGGCTGTGTGTGTGTGTTTGTGTGTGTGTGTGTGTGTGTGTGTGTGTGTGTGTGCGTTATAGTGTTGTGTGTAGATATTCCAAAGAGAAGTGAAGCTGAGAGACTACGGAGGTTGTGAAATGAGGAATGGTGTGTATGTGTATGTGTATGTGTGTGAGTGTGTGTGTGTGTGTTTGTGTGTGTGTGTGTGTGCGCATGTGTGTGTGTGCGTGCGTGTGTGTGACTGTGCCCCATAGGCCGAAACCCCGGAGATGGGATGCTGAGGAAGAGACCATAGAGGTTGGGCTAGGAGGAATGGTGTGTGTGTGTGTGTGTGTGTGTGTATGTGTGTGTGTATGCGCCTGTGTGTGTGTGTGTGCGCACGTGTATGTATGTGTGTTATGTGTATTTAAGCCGATACCAAGGAGAAAAGATGCGGGCAGCTGAACGCTAGAGGTGTGTGTGTGTTTGTGTGTGTGTGTGTGTCCGTCCATGTGCACATGTGTGTGGTGTTTGTTTGTGTGTGTGTTATGAGTAGATACCAAGGAGAAAGGAAGCTGAGAGAGAGAGACTGTAGAGAGGTTGTGCAACGGCTTGTGTGTGTGTGTGTGTGTGTGTGTGTGTGTGTGTGTGTGTTTGTGTGTCATTGGGGGTTAAATGGACAAATATTTCCAGAGCACCTTAATCATCTCCGGCGTCATGGAAGCTTCTCCCCGGCTCCCCTGGAAGTCACCTTCTCCTTCCACGGGTCCCGACCGGCCGCCATGTTTGTGTTGCCATGACGACAAGCATCGGGTCGCATTTCGGCCGCCGCCGAATTCGTGGGAAAAAAACCCAAAGCGACCCGACGGACAGAAGATCCGATGGGATGCTCATCCAACATGGCGGTCAACAGGGTGTGTGTGTGTGTGTGTGTGTGTGTGTGTGTGTGTGTGACACTCTGCCAGGAAACATAACAAGCACACAGGAGGGTGTGTGTGTGTGTGTCGGTGTGTGTGTTTGCGCCGCCGACGCACAAACGCCGCATTCATGCGGACGCGTTGCTTCTTTCCATCGCGGACGGCGAACTTTGTGTTCTCGACGTTTTTTCTCCGAAAGTGACGCTTTAGCAGGATTCCTCGCTCGCGGCCGCCGCCGCCGCCGCCGCCGCCGCGCTTCCATTTTCCAGGGATTGATCTGAACCCGACACACTCCCAGGATCCAGTCAGGACTCTTTCTTCTGAAAGAGAAAAAAAAAAGCACGTCGGTTAGAGCTTCTGCCTCGCGGCCAGGAGCTCCGTGGATGCTCTCACACAGCAGGGAGGCTCCGTGTTCTCCAGCTGTCTGATGGAGGTTCCTCAGGGCTCCTCACGGTTCTTCATGGTTCCTCTCAGTTCCTTTAGGGTTCCTCAGGATTCCTCAAGGTTCCTCAGGGTTCCTCATGGTCCAACAACGTGCTGGAGGTTCCTCCAGGGTTCCTCAGGATTCCATTAGGGTTCCTACCTGTTCCTTAGGGTTCCTCTGGATTCCTTTAGGGTTCCTCATGGTTCCTTCAGGGTTCCTCATGGTTCCTTTAGGGTTCCTTGTGGTTCCTTTAGGGTTCCTCAAGGTACCTCAGGGTTCATTTAGGGTTCCTCAGGGTTCTTCATGGTTCCTTTAGGGTTCCTCAGGGTTCCTCAGGGTCCCTCACAGTTTCTCAGGGTTCCTTTAGGGTTCCTCAGGGTCCCTTATGGTTCTTTCAGAGTTCCTCCTGATTCTTCATAGTTCCTCTACATGCTACATGTTCCTCAGGGTTCCTCATGATTCCTCATAGTTCTGCAGGGTTCCTCAGGGTTCCTTTAGGGTTCCTCATGGTTCCTCAGGGTCCCTTTAGGGTTCCTCATGGTTCCTCGGGTTTCATTTAGGGTTCCTCGGGGTTCTTCATGGTTCCTTAGGGTTCCTCAGGGTTCCTTTAGGGTTCCTCAGGGTCCCTTATGGTTCTTTCAGAGTTCCTCCTGATTCTTCATAGTTCCTCAGGGTTCCTCATGGTTCCTCATGATTCCTCAGGACTTCTCATGGTTCCTTTAGGGTTCCTCAGGGTTCCTCAGGGTCCCTCACAGTTTCTCAGGGTTCCTTTAGGGTTCCCTCAAGGTTCCTTTAGGTTCCCTCCAGTCCAACAACATGCTGGAGGTTGATTGGAGACGCTAAACTGTCCAAATGTGTGACTGAATGAATCCCTGGTTGTTTGTCCCGGTCAGACGTGTGAATGAATGAGTGACCAATCCTTCGTCTCCAAGTGAAGTGAATGAATGAGTGAATGCTTGTACATGTGAACACGGGTTACATGTGTTACATACGTGTTATGCGTCTGCATGACCTGTGAATGAATGAGTGAATGAGTGATCGTACGTCTGTATGATGCGAATGAGAGGGCTGGATGTCTCTATAAGCGGCTCTGCGATTGGTCCGTGGCAAACCCCGCCTCTCGTCCAACGAGCGCCGGGATTGGCTCCCTCCGCCCGACGGCAGAATAAGCGATATAAATGAATGAATGAATTTTAATCCCCCCCCCAAAATGGATCGGACGCTTCGCTCGCCGTCCTCCTCGCCGCCGCCGCCGCCGCCTCCAAACCCAAAATTCCACGACCTGAAACGAAATATCCGTCTTCTCCTCTCTCCGTCACGTCGCTCCTGGGAACTCAGGGGTTTTTCCCCCTGACTTGGCTTCTTCCTCTTCTTTTCCTTTTCTTCTTCCCATCTTTTACCCACAACCCGGCCCAGAAACGCCCCCTCAGCTCTCAACGCGTCAGACAAAATTGCGCGGAGGCGGAGCTCGGAGAATGACACACCGGTTTCTTTTCAGCATCCGCCCGTCGGTAAAACAATATTCTCACGCCGAATGCTTGGGGGATGAGACGGCGCCCGTCCATCTCCGTCTTCTTCATCTTCTCGTGATCCCGGCGGTTTCTCGCGTCCGCCTCCAGAATGTGGGTTGAGCGACGGAGGGAAACTCCGGCGCTCGGAACGCCGCGGCCTTCATTCCGCGGAGGAGCGTCTCCTCCGTCCTGATTGGACGCTCGCTGCCTAGACTTTGGAGACTCTGAATAATCCGGTTATATGAGAGGAATGATGTGGAAATGAGAGGGTGAATGCATATATGAATGAATGAATGAATACTTCACTCACTTATTAGCTTCAATGTTTACACTTTGGCAGATTTAAAGAAGAACTTGAATGAATGAATGAATGCCTCAATCACTTATTTGCCTCAATGTTTACACTTTGGCATATTATGATAACAAATTTGAATGAATGAGTGAATGCATGAATGAATGAATGAATGCTTTGGCTACCTATTTGTATGGATGCCGTTTGTTTCACCATTTCAACAGGTGAAAGTAAAAAAAATGATTAAATGAATGAATGAATGCCTCGGTCACTTATTTGTCGCGATGTTTACACTTTGGCATATTATGATAACAAATATGAATGAATGAGTGAATGAATGAATGCTTTGGCCACCTATTTGTATGGATGCCGTTTGTTTCACCATTTCATTTTAACAGGTGAAAGTTAAAAAATGAATGAATGAATGCTTCACTCACTTATTTGCCTCGATGTTTACACTTTGGCATATTATGATTTCAAATTTGAATGAATTAGTGAATATATCAATGTATGAATGAATGAATGCTTTGACCACTTATTTGTATGGATGCAGTTTCTTTCACCATCTCATTTTAACAGGTGAAAATAAAAAAAATGATTAAATGAACAAATGGATGAATGAATGAATGCCCCAGTCGCTTATTTGCCTCGATGTTGACACTTTGGTAAATTATGATAACAAATTTGAATGAATCAATGAATGAATATATTTATACATGAATGAATGTATGAATGAATGAATGCTTTGGCCAATTATTTTTATGTATGCAGTTTGTTTCACCATTTCATTTTAACTGGTGAAAGTAAAAAAAAACAAATGAATAAATGAATGAACGCCTCATTCACTTATTAGCTTCAATGTTTACACTTTGGCAGATTTAACAAAAAACTTGAATGAATGAATGCTTTGGTCACTGATTTGTATGGATGCCGTTTGTTTCACCATTTCATTTTCACAGTTGAAAGTAAAAAAAATGATTAAATGAAAAAAATGAATGAGTGAATACCTCAGTCACTTATTTGCTCCAGTGTTTACACTTCAGCATATTATGAAAACAAATTTGAATGAATGAATGAAAACATGAATGAATGAATCAATTAATATATCAACGTATGAATGAATGCATAAATTTGTGAATGAATGCATGCTTTGGCCACGTATTTGTATGTGTGCAGTGTGTTTCATTATTTCATTTTAATAGGTGAAAGTTAAAAAATGAATGAATGAATGAATGAATGCATGCTTTGGTCACTAATATGTGTGGATGCAGTTTGTTTCACCATTTCATTTCAACAGGTGAAAGTAAAAAAAAATATTAAATGAACGAATGAATGAATGAATGAGTGAATGAATGAATAAACACATGCTTTAGTCACTTATTTTATGGATGCAGTTTGTTTCACCGTTTCATTCTGAGAGATGAAAGTTAAAAAATGTATGAATGAATGATTGAATGCCTCGGTCTCATATTGGCCCAGATGTTGGTTTACGTTGCATTTTGTTTCTTTTTTTCGTTTCAATCAAGTGAAAAGGTGAATGAATGAATGCTTCGGTCACATATTTGCTTCAACGTTTACACTTCAACAGATTAAGAAACTTGAATTCATGGATACATGAATGAATGAATGCATGCTTCGGTCCTTTTTTTAGCAGACTTTTTTTTTTTGCTAAGCAGCATGTTTTACATTTGCATTTCAACAGATTCTAATAAAAAGGTTGAATAAATGAATGAATGAATGAATGAATGCCTTGGTCTCTTATTTGCATAGATGTTAGTTTTCTTTGTATTGTGTTTTACCACTTCATTTTGACAGGTTACAGTAAAAAAGTTGAATAAATGAAGGCGCCAGTCACCTATTTGCTTCAATATTTACATTTCAACAGATTAAACTAAAAAACTTGAATGAATAAATGAATGAATGAATGAATGAATGCTTCAGTCTCTTATGTGAGTCAGCGTTTCTCCGCTTTTCGCCTTGTTTGGCCGTTGCATTCAGACTGGTTTCCAATGAAAAAAGTCGAATGAATGAATGAGTTGTATTATAAATATATAAGTATATATCAGCATAAGTAAAGTTGTAAAAAGTTGTGTAAAGTCAGTTAAAGTACGTGCAGTGTTCCAAAATCACCCTGGTTTGTACTTTATAGTGATCTAACCTGCAGTGATTTCATTCACAAATATAGGAATACTTGAATTTTGTACTGCCAGTACTGCGTGGCACTATACACTCATACGGCTGATGTATACTTCTCTACACTTTAATTAATTTTACATTAATGTATCTAATGAATATTTCTTAATTTAATTGTATTTTATGTTATATAATATATATATTTCAAATTGTTTTATGATTTTAGTTTTTACTGCAAGTCGCGCTTTGAATTTTTTTTTTTTTTTTTTGCAATTTTGATTCCTTTTTTTTCACATTTTAATCTCTAACCCCTCCAACCCTATTTTTCTACATTATGTTCTCCAGAGTCGGGGCAGTATACATTCATACGGCTACTTTATATTTCTTTTCACTTGAATTTATTGTACATTTATTTATTCAATCAATATTTCTTCATTTAAAATATGTTTCACATTATAATATGTTTTTTAAAATTATTTTATGATTTTAGTTTTACTATACAGGTCGCACTTTGAATTTTTTTTTTTTTTTTTTGATTTTCATATATATTTTTTGCATTTTAATCCCCATTTTTCTACATTAAGTTCTCCGGAGTCGGGATATTATATATTCATACGGCTACTGCATATTTCTTTACACGTGAATCTATTGTACATGTATGTATTTAATGTATATTTCTTCATTTAATTTATATTAAACATTATAATATATATATTTTTTATGATCTTAGTTTTACTATACAGGTCGCACTTTGAATTTTTTTTTAATCTTTATAATTTTTTTCTCATTTTAATCCCTATTTTTCTACATTAGGTTCTCCGGAGTCAGGGTAGTATATATTCATTCAGCTACTGCTTATTTCTTAACAGTTGAATCAATTGTACATTTATTTATTTAATGAATATTTCTTCATTTGATTTATATATTACATCTTAAAATATATTTTTTAAATGATTTTATGATTTTAGTTTTACTACACAGGTCTCACTTTAATTTTTTTTTTAATTTTAATTTTTTTTTTGCATTTTAATTATCTCATTTATTTTAATAATAACATTTTTTTTCAACATTTAGCTCTCCGGAGTCGGAGCAGTAAACATTCATACGTCTAATATGAATGTTTATTTTGCAATTTTTCTTCTTTTCTTTTTTTTTTTTGCATTTCAATCCCTTTTTTCCTACATTAGGTTCTCCGGAGTCGGCGCAGTATACATTCATACGACTTACACGGCATATTTTCTTTAGCAATTTTCATTTTTTTATCTTTGCATTTTAATCCCTATTTTTCTACATCAAGCTCTCCGAAGTCGGAGCAGTATACATTCATATGGATCATTTTTTTTGCAATTTTTATTCTTTTTTTTTTGGGAGGGGGGGGATTTTAATCCCTATTTTTCTAAATTAGGTTCTCCGAAGTCAGAGCAGTATACATTTATAATATAGTATATTTAATATATATTTATTATATAAATACGCCGACTTACACGGTGTATTTTTTTTTAGCAATTTTCATTTTTTTATCTTTGCATTTTAATCCCTATTTTTCTACATCAAGCTCTCCGAAGTCGGAGCAGTATACATTCATATGGATAATTTTTTTTTGCAATTTTTATTCTTTTTTTTTTTGGGAGGGGGGGGATTTTAATCCCTATTTTTCTAAATTAGGTTCTCCGAAGTCAGAGCAGTATACATTTATAATATAGTATATTTAATATATATTTATTATATAAATACGCCGACTTACACGGT
>NC_141290.1:3412500-3497500 GCF_037954325.1 Fistularia commersonii
AGAAAAACAAAAACACACACACACACACACACACACACCTGAGCGATCTCCGGGGTGACACACTATCTCCTAATCCTCATTACAGAGGCATCCTCCGCTTAAAGACGGAGAGCACAACAGGGCCTCCTGGAGCCGTTTCAAGGGCGTCTTAAGATCCCGCTGTTAGCCAAAGCCCCTTGTCTTTGAAACATAAGCCTCCTAAAGTTCTTGGAGATCCCCCCGCGCTGTAAGGGGAGGAGAAAGCGTTCAGAAATAGCCCCGGCGTCGGAGCACCTGTGCTGGAGCGTCTGTTTGTGCGGGACAATGTGGTCGTCTTGCAGGGCTTATCGTCGCGGTAAATATAGACGTCTTGTGCCTTTCGCTCGAGTCAAAACAGAAGGGGTGGGGAAGTGTGTGTGTGTGTGTGTGGGGGGCACGGCAGAACCCCGTTTGGATTTGTTGTTGAGGCAGACGGCCGCCCCCTTTTTTCGCTTTTTAGCGGAAATTTGATTCACTCATTCATTCACACGTTATACAGAGACATTCACCCTCTCATTCATGTCATATAAAAACATAAAACCATTCACTCAGTCATTCACGTCTCTTACGGAGACATGAGGAAAAAAATCAAATGCAGAGCGCGCGGATGTCCCTGGAAATAAGTGACCAAGACATTCATTCATTCATTCATTTAATTGATTCATTCATTCGTTACCTTTCTTGCTTATCCTGCAGTTGGCAGGGACGCATATAAGGACATACTACCATTCACTCATTCATTCACACAACGTAAAGAGACATACAATTATTCACTCATTCATTCATCCCTCTTATGGAGACGTAAAAAAAAAATCGAATGCAGAGCGCGCGGATGTCCCTGGAAATAAGTGACCAAGACATTCATTCATTAATTCATTCGTTCATTCGTTACCTTTCGCGCATATCCTGCAGTTGGCAGGGACGCATATAAGGACATACAACCATTCACTCATTCATTCACACAATGTAAAGAGACATACAATTATTCACTCATTCATTTAAGTCATGTTGAGAAAAACAACCATTCACGCATTCATTTGTACCTCTTACAATGATAAAATGGTTCACTCATCCATTCATAAAGACCGGCAACAATTCACTCATTCATTCACACTCATATTGAGGCAAGTGAGCATTCACTAATTCATTCACATCCCTTATGGAGGCATACAAATATTCATTTAGCTATCAATGAAATGAGCAATAATTCATTCATGTCATATAAAGACAAACAACCATTCACTCATTCATTCATATTTCTTATGGGAACATTAAAAGATTCACTCATTCATTCAAATGTCATTTAAAGACAAACAATTGACTCATTCAAGAATCATTCATTCATTCAACTATTATATAGAAACGCGATTATTCGCACATTCATTCGCACATCATATGGAGACGAACAACCATTCATTCTTATTTCTCACAGGAACACAAAAAGATTCACTCATTCATTCACACGTTATATTGAGACACTCATCCTCTCGTTCATGTCATATAAAAACATAAAACCATTCACTGATTTAAAGGATTCATTCATTCATTCACGCGACATTTAGGGACACGATTACTCACTCATTCATTCAAATGTCTGGACAGTTCAAGGTCTCCATCGGAGAACCCCGAGGAACCCCGGGGTAACCATGGCAACCGCACACTCCCCTGTCAGAATCGAACCCCGGACCTTCTCGCCGCGAGGCCGAAGCGCTCAAATACTCGAATAAACCCCCTCAGAATAACAATCGAGGACATTTACAAATGCATTTTGGAGTGTGAAGGATTTTGGGGAAACTCCAGATTGGAGATGAATCTGGTTTCACTTCCTGGTTGGTTCACCCGCCAGCCGGTTAACCCTTCACACACCGCGTGTCTCTACTAGTAAATAGTCGGAGGGGGTCAATGCGCAGTAAAAGTAGGTCACCAAAACAGGAAGAGCAGCGCTGCTGCTTGCCCAGGGCTTTTTTTTCTCCATTTTTTTCTCTTTTTTTTTTTTTTTTTTTTTGTCTTGGAGGGGGCAGCTGTAAATCCGCCGCCGCTAAAGGAGGGCAGGGTGAAGACGTTCGACCGCGCAGGTCAAACCGGCCAACGACGCCGACTATTCGAACGGGAATCCCACAGTCGGTTGTTTTCGGGCGATTCGTGACGTTTTGAAGATGTTTAATTATGTACATATATAGCAGCGTCATGGGTGGCGAATACCATTTCGGAGTTTTCAAATTCCCGATGGTGACACGGTGGGGTCGTCGATCACGATGGCGTTTTCGTCATTAGTCAAGCCGATTTTCGACGGCAGAACGTTTCACGGTGCGTTCAGATGTCGTCTTATATCAGCGGCGGTGTCAAAAAAAAAAAAAAAAAAAAGAAAAAGATACAACAAGAAAATGCCGAGATATTTACAGCCCGTTAAACGCAGCCCTTTTTACATCGACTTTGTGGTTTAATCTAGATTTCACCAGTTGATCGCCGGAAAATGATGAGTTAAAATGAGATTTAAAATAGCTATTCTGCTTTTCGGACCGCGGCCCCGACATGCAGCACACTGGGGGATTTCAAAATAAGAAATATATATCTATATCTATTTATGTATTTAAAAAAAAAAGCAAAAAAATCAATCTGTATCTGCATGCACTTTATTCTTCATACCTCATAGTTTAATCTTTACTGTTTAATGTAACAGTGAACCGTGTTATTATATTGTTAATTTCATAACGTTGTGTGATTGTGAGAAACGTCTTCTCAGTTTCTATAAATCCAGCAAATGACAATGATAAGGGTAAAGGAAAAGAAAATAAAGGAAAAAAAATGTTTTTTTTTTGACAATAGAACTGACTTTGAATACACAGATACATTGATCGTTCATATTTTTACAGCTGATTATTGATTCTACGGTTTGTTATTATTCAGGGCAGCACAGGGCAATGGCGCAATGTATATATACATATGCATATATTATTTTACATATCATATGGACTTTATATGATGTGCAAATGAGGGGTTAATGGTTGGACGTCTATATGACGTGCGAATGAAATAGTGAATGCTTGTATGACTTTAAATGTGGCCCTGTGATTGGCTCAGGTGCGACCCCGACTGCAGGATTTGCCATATAGATGATTGATAAATGAATGTTAAAAGACCCGATTAGCGACTTGCGTGGCGGCTAAGGGAAAAATGACGGTGATGAAACGGCCGGGTTCTCATCCTGCCAGAGGTTTAACCTGGAGATGTTCCTCCATCTCCTCCAGGACAAGGAGAGCAAGGGCTGCGCCGTCTACCCCTACCGGACTAACTCTACGTCTCCGGCCAAGCCGGAGGAGTGTTCCCGGGACCGCGGGGAGCCGATGTCGGGCCTCGCCTTCGGCACGCCGGAGCGCCGCAAGGGCAGCCTGGCGGACGTGGTGGACATCCTGAAGCAGAAGAAGCTGGTGGAGCTGACTAAGACGGAACAAGACGGTAAGAGGAAGTCGTCAGCTCGGAAGCGGCGCCGGCGAGTGTGTTTGTGTGTTTCTTTGGCTGTCGTGTTTCCATGTCTCTAGGGAAAGTGGCCCTCGCAGGGTGACGGTAATGAACTTCAGCATGAAAATGCCCTTTTTTTTTTTTTTTTTTAGTGGGGTTTTGATTGGAAGTGAATTCTTGCTTTATTTTTTCTAAACAGTTGTCAGAAGTGGGGAATGTGTTCGACTCCTGCCGCTGAGCTTTGACACAATTGTAAATGTCAGCATCGTTTATTCTTCCATCCTCCGTTTCTTTCTTCTACTCTCTTTTTTTGGACTTTCCTGGAGAATTGAATGCCGCAAAACAACTCGGTATCCACTTTTGTTTATTTGATATCAGTGTGAAAGAAGAGGGACAAAACACACAATTATTATCTCTGATTTTTATTTGGGTTATGAAGCAATATTATATTGTAGTTACCGCTATCTCATTTTACTATCACATAAAATTATATATTATTATATTATACACTTTAAAAGAAAAGAACTTGAGTGCAGATGCCACATTTGCAGTGATTACACAGTACTAGTAGTCATAGTAATGATAATAATAATGCTAGTAATGCTGATAATAATAACAACAACAATAAAAATATAAATAATAATAATAGCACTACTACTACTACTACTACTACTACTACTACTAATAATAATAATAATAATAATAATGATTTTTATTCTTATTATATACTTAATTTAGTGTTATTCGGGGTGAGAGTTTTGTGCAGTGTAAATATTGGATGAATGAATATACTTAAAATATTTTCAAAATAGCTTTTATGTGGCAGTGCAAATACATTTCTCTTTACGTTTCCATTTTTTTTATATTGATCATATTTTAACGTTATATCGATATGATTACCGACCACCTAACTGCAAAGAAATTAGTTATTTCCAACTTCCGGGTGTTTTATTTTGAAAATATCCCCACTTCCGCCTGCGCCTCAATCCTGCACTTGACTCTGTCGTGGGGTTTTATGCTCCGTGTCGGCAAGCTAGCCTTTTAGCCTTTGCTAAAAATGACTCGTAAACAAATGTCACTGGAAGGCTGCTTAGAAAAAGGAAGAAGAGCCAACAATGTGACACTGGAATAGATTTCATGATGACGGCAACAAGAACGTTTTTAAAAGAAAATGAAAATGCTTAAACCGCTAGTTCCATTCAACAGGTGATTCACACCCGGCTAATAGCTAACTAACGAAGCTATGACGCTGTCAAAACAACTTCGCAACACCCCGCATTAAAAGACAAGCTCTTAGATTTTGTTTTATTTTTTTACATAAAAAAATTGTGAACATGAAAGACAAAAACAATTTTTGAGGGCAAAAACAAGATTGAGGAGTGTCCCGGAAGTAAGGAACGCACTTCCGGTTGGCACCGTCTAACATCCACACCCAAATGGCACCGTCTATTTGCTGGGAAACCAGAGTTATTCAGCGTCATGGTGAGTAGATATAAGCGTAATAATCATTTAATCGTGATTGAAAGTGCATATTAGAAAGCGCAGTTATTACATTTACGTGCTCGGTGGCACACACGCACAAAAAAGGTTACTTTAGCAGAGGAGCCGGGTGTGAGCCCGAAGTGTTTACATGGCGGAGGCCGGAAGTCTCGGTTAAGCGGTGTGGATCAATATATAAAAAAAGTAAATAAATATGAAATAGTGCTATTCGGAGGTCCTCTCAGGTGTTTTTGTTTTTCTCCCCTCCCTCACACATCCGTCTAACGTCTAAAGTTCCAGCCAGGCGGATCCCCGACTCGTCAGATCACAATATCAATAAGTGTAAATCGAGGCAGCTTCTCCCCCCTCCTTCTTCTTCTCCACCTTCTCCACCTCCATCGACCTTCTCCTCCACCTCCACACCTCCATCCACCCCACCTTTCTCGTCTCTATCGCGGCTCCCGGCGTGTCGCTGCTTGCCCACAGTTTCCAAACGCCTGACACCGTGTGTGTGTGTGTATGTGTGTGTGTGTGTGGTGACAGCCTCCTGTCAAATCTTAGGCGGCGAGTTCGGTGTGAGTCTCGCCTCGTTCTGTTTATTTTTATTTCCCTTTTAGTTGTTTATTTATTTTAGCAACACAACAATAAAAAAAAACAAAAAACAACAAAAAGTATGTATTAAGTATTTACTGGTATTTTCTCTGCGGTCATGTCCAAAGATTTAAGGGATAAGAGGAAATTTAATTCTCAAATTGCATATATATCAAATTACATTTTCCCATTAAAATGAATTGAAACGCTATGATTCCGTTCCAGACCCCTAAAAACCTCACCGATTTTTTTTTTTTTTTTTTTTTTTTTTTTTTTTTTGTGACTGGTTTTTGAGAAAAATGTAATTTATATATATCAACTAATATATTTATATCGTATCGGCATAATAAAAGACCATGTAAAGAAATAAATTCATGAAGATTGGCTGTCGATGACAGCAGAGGGATTTGGGGGATTTTTCATTTTGTGCTTCCTTAACTTAACTTACAACACACTTAATTCTACTATTATTGCACACTTTGCTACACTTTTATCACAAAACTTCACCCCTGCATAACCCCTTCGTTTTCACCCCTTTGTTTCAAAAATGAGTGTTGCAAGTGTCGTGACGACCTGCCGCAACTTTTTTCAGCGGGTTTTGTTTTCAGGAAACAAAAACTTTAGTAAATTTCTCCGTCTAAGTTCCCGACATTTCCTGAGTCTCACTTGTAACCATGACGTAAGCCGACTCGCTTGTATCTCAGATCCCGATTTGCATCACAAAGCAAAAAAAATCGATCGAGAAAAGTCGATTCACTCGTAAGCCAAGGTTTCGGTTTGTGGTATAATTAAACCTTCTAGTGCGTTTTCGTTATGCAGATCTAACATAACCTGCAAACAGTTTATGGTCGGCGTGAAATACACAGTAGTATCTTTCTTTATAATCTCATGGGAATACACTCCTGAACACACACGTGTTTACAAACATCCTTAAGTAGATTACGAAGGGGCTTCTGGAAGGTTCCGCCTCTTTGTGCTTTGAATAAGACGCTTAGAGAACGGGGGGGACGGTCCGTGGAATACGGCGAGGGGCCGCCGCCGCCGCATTTTATTTAGGAGGGGGATCCTTTCAGCGGGACGTCCCCTGAATATTCATTCATTCATTTATTTACCGGGCGAGAGGCAGGGGTTCAGCCTGGAGCTGTCCATCACAGGGCCACATATGGAGACACGCAACCATTTATTCCTCATTCACGTGTTATAAAGAGACACTACCATTCACATGCCATATAGACGTACATGTCTTCACTCTCTCATTCACACATCTGGACGTTTTAGTGTCTCCTACTGGATGTTTTTGGACTGAGGGAGGAAACCGGAGGAAGCCCACGCGGTCACGGGGGAGAAAATGGAGATCTACGCACAGAAAGGCCTGTCAGAATCCGACCGGGGGGGGAAGCGTCTCGACTCACAAATAGCTCGAGGAGCGTTTGTTTCCTGTTTCGCTGGAAAACATATCACCCGAGAAGCGTCTCCTGCCGAAACGTCCATAAAGATAAGACTTATGTGGAACTTCAGTGAAACCAATGTCATTTCAAAGAACATAAAATCCCAGCTGTCGTGAAACGACGTTTCCATCGCGGAGCGAACCGGGAGCCGCGCTCTCGATTCCCGGAGGGAAGTTCCTGTTGTTTATGAGCGCGGGTTGAATCCCGAAGAGCTGTTCTTTTCTAAAGATGATCATTTCCTGCCAAACCTTAATTGAATTTGCGAGCGCTGGATGGTTTGCTGCCCCGCAGCCCGGTCTCCTGAGCGCGTTCCCAGGCCTCGGAAGGCTCCGCGACCCCTGAAGCTAGCGTGAAGCCGCTCTATTAATTCGATTATGGTGGCCTCGGTTATAATATGTAATATTTGGGAGCGCTTTCTCCTCCTGCGCTAATTCCGTACGTGCCGCATTTGCAACAGTTACGTAGATCGGAGCCCACGGCGGACGTATTTCCTCGCCGTTTAGCCCCCGGACGCTTGTGTGTTTTGATTCGTCCTGGTTGTCGAGGAAAGAAAAGGATTGTTATTTACGTCTAGAAAAATACCTGTATCAAGTATTTCACTTAACGCCGAACAGCTCCATTAGCGATATGTTAGCATAGCGACTGTCTCGGCCACACGCGTACCACATCGTAGACGTTTAACGTGAGAACGTAAACCTGGGAAAAAGTCTTTCTCTCAAAGGGCGTTTGCACAGGCGGCCGTTGAAGAAATGCATGCGTCCGAGACGAGACGCCTTCATGCGTTCGTGACATAGGGAACATTCCTGTCTTTTTTTAGAAAACAGCATTGGACACATCGGAAAAAAAATATTTATCAGGCCATACATATATATATATATATATATATATAAACTTTTCGACCCCTCTGACCCGAAAGTAAATAACAAAGTCGACGGAGCCCGAAATGGCGGTGCTGACCTTCTGCTTGGATCTTGTCCCTTTTCATGAATTGTCCAACCCCCCCCAGAACCCAGAGAAGAGGATTAGCGGTAAAGATAATGAACAAATGAATGTTTTCTTTGTCGTTGACGTTCTCGGACTACCGGGGCCTGTTAAGACCCCACTTCGCGAAATACATTTCCGCTCTCGACAGGTCGCAGCTCCCGCACTCCGTTCGACAGCCTCTCGGATTCCTCGCTGTTTTGTTGAGAGGATGTGATGTTTGCGGGAGGACAAGGACATCCTGGAGGAAAGGTCTCGCGGTTCGCGCTAGCAGTGAGAGCCATTTTTTCCTTTTTCCTTTTTTTTTTTTTTTTCTCTTGCATTTTAAAATGCCGCGTGTCTCAAAGCCCCAAAGGTTACATCCAATTTCCGTTGTTTTTCTTTTTTATTTTCGTCTTCTTCAATACCCTCGCTCTGAAGTGCCAAGTGTTCTCTCTGAGTGACACTTTAGAGAAAAAAAAAAAAAAGCTCGGTTTGAATCCTCTTACGGCGTGACCGGATTTGATCTTCAGACCTGAAAATGGCGAGCACATTAAAGTGAACAATGCCCCCAACCCGACCCCCCCCCCCCCCACTCGCCGCCTTGTCCTCCACCCCCTGCTGAAAAGGGACCGGTCGTCTTCGCTCTCCCGGCTCAGCTCGGCCGTATGATCAAATGGAACGGAACCTATTAGCCGGCGAGCGTTCACTTAGCCTAACGGGGCGACCCTTCTTTACCCCCGCGGCCCTGAGCTAAAGCGTGGAAGATGTCGTTGTTAGCCTCCGCGCTGCACTCAAGCCCCCTGTCAGCTCGCCGTTAGCTGTCTGCTGCTCGTGGGAGGCCTAAGTGCCTGTGACAGTTCTAATGAATAGGCATGGCCTTGCGCTTTGCAATGTGGGAATTTTCTTTTTTTTTTTTTTTTTTAAACCTCCTGTTAAAAGCTTTATCTAGAATTCTTTAGAACGTCTTTGCTAGCTGAGTTACCACACAGCTGGCCGCTGCGAAATACCCCCTACCCTCCTACCCCCCTCTCCCTCCCGCGCAGGAGGGTGAAGGCCTGACGTTTTTTCCTGACAGATTAGCATTTAGGTTGAGTTGCAGCCGCATTGTGGGATGGTTTAGATACGACCGCCCCGCCGCGCACAAAAGGCTCTCGACACTCTTACAGTAGGCTTCTCTGAATGAAAACGTTTAACGGGCGCGCCGCGGGCCTGCGCGGCCGCAACCGGCGGCGATTTCCAAATTTCGCAATTCGAAAATGTAATCACTATCATGTAAACCTATCCGATACTCAAAATTAGCTTCGGATTTAGCCGCAGCTGATCTGTTGACCGGCCCCCCGGCGTGGGCACGGGTCCCGAAGGTGTCACCTCACTTGACCTAGCATTGCACCATCGGCCACAGCTAGCTAGCTACCAATTCACATGCGCCGGTGTGACCAAGTTTTCGAATCGCTCCCCCGTCTGATATAGTAACAAGAAAAACGTCCCCGCCGATAAAACCGCAGCTGCGCGTCCACGCCTTCTGATTTTTGTCGGAGAGCGACGTCCTGTCAGGAGCTTCACGCGTCTGGATGGACGGCTGTTTGGGAGTCGAGCCGTCAGCCTCATGCGTCCCGACACTCGCCCCCTGGGCCTGAATGACAATCAGCCGGAAACACGGAATCGGGCGGATGAAGTCGCCTGGCCCTTTCCGCGACGCCGCCTGTCACATTGAAATCACAAGGAGGCTTGGGAGAACTGAGTTGTCTTCACACCTGCGCTGGCCTTCCGCTTCCATAGACGGGCTCTCTCCGCTGAAAAGAACAAAAACAAGAAAAGCCCTGAGAACGGTATGCTTCTCCACCGGCTTCTTCTGATGAGAAAATCAATCCCATATGACGGCGAAATATCTCTTCAAAACGCACTTCTGATTATCGAGACACATGAGACATTTATTATTTTGTTGTCTGGCCGCTGCTCTCTGACGTGGGTGAACTTCGGCTGGGGGAAAAAAAAAAAAAAAAACAAGGGGCTGGATTTCGGGGAAATGTTTTAACGTATCCCGCGACCGGCCACCGCTGCCGTGCCCTCCCGGGTTTCCAGCTAAATCAAAACAAAGAAAATCAGCGATAGGGTAAAACGGTCGCGTCGGTATGTTCGGGACGGTGACCCCGCCCTCTGTCCGACCCGCGGTTCACTAGTCGTGTCGTCGGGTTCTGTCCAAACGGAGAACACTGGCCCGCTGTCTGGCTCCGGATGCCGACACCGCGGTGCGACATGTAGCAACGGCGCGAGGCGGAATGCTAAACAAATTCCGACACGGTCTCATTAGCCTCCTGAAAGCGGGAGTCCGGGGTTTATGATTCATGTCTCGCTTCTCCTGCCGGTCATGCGGGAGCACGCAGAGGACCTGGACCTGCACGCGAGGCGGGGTTCCTAGAAGAAGGTCGTTGCAAACTCACACAGCGGGATGAACGTTTCCATCAGCTCGCTCGAATTCGGTGTTTTTCTACCCGCTAGCAGCGGTTAGCGCCCCCGCCTCACAGCGAGAATGTCACCGACACGGGGCGAGAACTTTCTGTGTTCAAAAACTTCCAGTAGGTTCATTGAAGACCCTAAATTGTCCAGATGTGTGAATGAATGAGTGAACAGATTTATAGACCGCGTGATTGGTTGTTTGCCCGTGACATGAATGCTAGGCTCGACGGCGTGTCTCCGTATGAAATCCCTGCCTTTGGCACAGTGACAGCTTGACCCCGAATGCGGGAAAATCGGTATCGATACAGTTTAACCCTTGTTTTTCGCAGGGGTTACATTCCAAAAAGAACCCGTGATAGGCAAAATCCGTGAAGTAGAAACCTTAATGATTTTTTTTTACAATTATTATACAATTAAATACTCTATTATACATTGCTGCTGTCGTCCTTATGTTTTTTTCTTCCTTCTTTATGGAACGAACGGAAGATTCGTTAATTCCGTAATGCCGACCTACAGCCGCATAGCTTTTACCTTCCCTTAGCGTGTCCAGAAGTTTCACTTTATCTGCGATATTTAGCATCTTCCGCTTTTGGGCCCTTTTGTCGGTCCAGAGCGTTTTGTCAACATTATGGGTTTTAGAGAAAATTGCAAGAGAATTTGCACGTACGTAATGTAAATTCGGCAAGCTGTTTTACGTACGTGTACATATTAAGCTGCGATGTTATTGACGCGCAGGTAGAGAAGAAGCGGAGTGACTTTTTAGCCAATCAGAATGCAGAACACAATGCACGACGCGAAACCGTGAAAAGTAAACCGCGTTATAGCGAGGGATTACTGTAATAAATGAATGCTATTGGGTATGCTCAGCGCCCCTTGTGGCGCAGATGCCCTCCTGGGAGGCAGGAAGGCCGTAGCGCTCCCCGGTTTTAATTTACAATACAATACGACCGTCGCTCATGCGCTCGCCGCTTATCATCGCGACGCGCCGCCGTCCATGAAGTCGACGGAACAATGAGCCCGCTGTGGAGCCGCCATCCCGTGACCTCCCGCCGGCGTCTGCCCCCCCGCCCCCCATTGCTTCACTAGTCGCACACCTCGCCTTCCAGCCCGTCCGCCGCGGCGCGGCATCTCCGAACGGAAGCCCCGGGCACCCAATCGCCCGTATAATGGCTTCCCCAGCTGGAGGAGGAGGTCAGAGCGAGGCCGGGGCCTCCGTCTGTAACCTCCTGATCTCCAACCCCCGACAATAGAGACATTCTGCCGGGCCTCGCTTTGTGTCCACCACCACCACCACCCCCTGCGCTGAAAGCCCGTTTCAACATCTCCACGCTCCGTCTGCGGAAAGAATGTCTTCCTCCGGACGGTCAATCCAACCGCTGTGCAACTCACAGAATATCATGTATGATATATATAAATATGTATAATCAGTGTGTTGTGCATAAGCGGCTTCAGTGTTAGCTTGTCAGCAAGACGTCTTGAAGGTTAAATTATCCTTCGGGCTTAGCGACAGATGAGGCTAGGGAGCATGACCGCGGACACAACCTGAGTGTGACTCCCCGACCTCCATGCGCACACACACGCCCTAAGTGCGTACGTGTGTGTGTGTGTGTGTGCGTGCAAGGGCTTATGGGTTCATACGCTTAGGTGGAAGGAGTTGGCGCTGCGGCGCTTAAGCTCATCGGCTAATTAACGCGTCCCTGGCTCCGGAGCTATGTTTGCCGTCCTCTACAAGATTGGCGGCCTGAGCCGCGATCGCACGGCGCTCAGGCGCTTTTGACAAACGTGTGTGTGTGTGTGTTTGTTTGTGTGTGTTTGCGCGGATTAGCGTTGAGGAACACTTTTAAGCAAATCGCTCTCCCGGAGCGTCGGAATTGGCGGCGATCTTTACACGTCGGCCCTCTTGACACCCCCCCCCCCCCCGCCCCCCCCCTCCACGTGCGCTCCACTTGGCCGCGGGCCAGCCGGCATATGGCGCAAGCGGTTCGCCGGAACGCCGCTTTTGAACGTCGTCCAAAAGAATCAGATTAAATCGTGATTTTTATCAAGTCCTTTTTTTTTTTTTTTTTTTTTTTTTTTTTTCGAGGGGCTCTCAGTTTAAACGCCAGAGCGCTCGCCAGATCGTTTAACATCTGGCAAGGGTCAATGTGATATTACTGTTGTGAGAGGGAGGGAAAAAAAAAAAAAGAAGACAAAAATTAATTAATTGTGTGTCATGGCCGAGGGAGATTGAGTTTGCGGTGTTTCACACACACACACACACATGCGGGCGCTCACACACACACACGTGCAGTATCTGTTGTGGTGTGATCCGGCGGTGTTAAAGACCCAAAGGCTGTGAATTAGGTTCATCGCGGTTGTTATGATGAATCCCGGCCGCCATTTTTGTAGTTTTCACCAACTCCGAACACTTCTGCACACCTGCAGTATTTACCTTTGTCGAAAGTGTTTCTGCCAACAGCGACGCCCACTTCCTGTTTCTCAATGTTCGCGTTTACTGACGTCTTCGAACCGTCCCGTCGGGACGGAGGCGGGTGGGGGTCAGGCGGGAGTTATGGCGTCGGTCAGCTGCAGAGAGAAAGAGAGAGAGAGGGAAAGAGGGGTTATAAACCCGTCACACGCTCACCGCCAAAACCCCTCTGCTGATATTTGGCCCCCTGAACCCCCTCATCTCGCCCTCCGTGACCCAAATGGCAGGCTCCGCCCACGCCATCTCCCCCGAGGGCCCGGACCCGAAACAACGCATCTATTGTGTCTGAGCCACACAGAGCGCCTGTGCGCGTACGTGCATGTGTGTGTGTGTGTGTGTGTGTGCGTGCGCTAGCGGGGTAGGGTTTCACATATCACGGCTAAAGTGGAACCAGAAGTTAGGGGTCTTGAACTGATGTTTTGGAAGTGTGCGTGCGTGTGACGGAGGAGCCGTTTCTGTGAGGTTGCGTGACGGAAGCGAGGCGACATTGAATCCCTCCGCCCCGTCTGAGCTTCCCGAGCGTTATTCGTGAATTCTTATCGTTATTTGTCAATCGATCGGCTGCGACGGCCCGCCGATGCAACGCCGGGCCCCCTCAGCTCCTCGCGGCTCGGCGCGCCCCTAGTGGCCACCGCCGGAACTGCACGCTAGCGCTCGAAATTTCCAGGAGACGCGAATAAAAGTTTTATTTCTCTTTATAAATGACAGCATGAACGGTCGTGTGTTCTCTATGACATGTGAATGAACGCTCGAGTAGCGAATCCAGTCATTTCATTATATTTCCCAAGTGTTTAAATTAAATCATACCTATATTCCGCCTTGCTCAACGGCACCTGGAGCAGAGGGTCGCCGAAGCAGATAAATAGTTATATAAATATATAAACTATTAACCCCCTCCCCGGATCTGCTGACATTCAGACTTGAGGGGCCGCTGATGTCACCGGAGCGGGATGGGGAGGGGGGACGGGGGGGGCTCTGGCCGCACAGCCGGGCTTTTCTGGTCTTAAGATCACACCTTCAGGAGAAACACTATCCTTTGTCTAATTCAGGGCCGCGGGGAATCGAGCCGCTGCCACCTTATATCACACAAAGTAGCCTGCGCTGCGGGGACCGGGGACATTTGGAGCCGCGGGTGGAGGCCCCTGTGGGAATAATGGTTCCGCCCGGGCAATGAGAACACTCCGCCAGCCAGTGAAAACACTGTCTGTGTGTGTGTGTGTGTGTGTGTGTGTCGGGAGGCCAAAGAATTGAGTGCAGTATCTTTATCTCCCACCGAGAAGGCCGTCATGGGGTGTTTTTTTTTTCTCGAAATGAGGTCATAATCGGGAGCTGAAGGGAAAAGAAAAAAAGGAAACGCGGAGTTGAAGTTCGAGGGAAGTCAAGATTTGACGAGCCAGGTTTAGTCAAGTCAGGATTGGATGAACTGCAGTGAGATAAAATGAGAATAATTTAGTTGTTACGATTAAATAAACTGAAGATTAAGGTTAAGATTACAATCAGTAAAGATAAGGTGGAAACTGTGTTTTGGGGTTTGGACCTTCAGACTTAAAATATACCAATATTAATTCTGTGTGTGTGTGTGTGTGTGTGTGTGTGTGTGTGTGTGTGTGTGTGTGTGTTTTACAGGTTAATTGATGCTGAACTTACAGACGTCAGTGATAGAAACGCACTCTTTCTGGTTCAAATTTGCACACGCAGGAACAAGCACAAACACACACACACACACACACACACACACGCACGCACACACGCAAATGCGCACCTACATCTGTTCCTTTCTCACACACATCCTGGGAAAAAAAAAACTTGTCTGTTTAATAATAAGTGCTAATTTGATCATTGTATTTATAACACGAGCATCATATTAACATCTGACACGCAGTGCTACCATGTGACCGGGTATCACTTGACAATGAGGAAAAGAATGCATGTGTGTGTGGGTGTATGTGTATGTGTATGTGGGTGTGTGTGTGTGTGTGTGTGTGTGTGTGTGAGAGAGAGAGAGAGAGAGGGAGTGAGAGTGAAAGTGTGTGTGCAAGTGTATGAAAAGAGTTACACTGAGCTACAACTCCCCACCCCTTCCCACACTAGCACACACACACGCGCGCACACATACGAACACACACACACATGCACGCGCACACACACACACACACGGCCGGCTGCTCCCTCCCAGGCCATGTTCTGTGACAGGGGAGTGGGGGGGGGGGGGGTGTCATCTGACAGATGAAAATAGTGTGTGTGAAACGGACACCGTGCTAACACGCAGGCAGGCTAACCACTCTGCAGTTTAATGGTTTTTACAACACCGAGCGAGCCTGCATGCGTGCGTGTGTGTGTGTGTGTGTGTGTGAGACTGCCTGCGTGTGTGTGTGTTTTATAAACGCCGTGCAATTAAACATCCCAGCAGTGCGCTGGGATTCTTTTAATCAGTGTGTGTGGCGGGTTTAAGCGTTGACTGCTTAAAGTGCACGTCAGTTTTCTCATATGTGTGCGTGTGCGCGTGCATATGTGTGTGTGTGTGTGTGTGTGTGTTTCTCTCTTCTGGCTGGCTGGCCTGCCTCCTCATGTTTGGACATATGTTGAGTTTTATTTCACTGAGACATCAATCCTGCCGGCCAGCTGTTAGGACAGCTGCTCTCTCTCTCTCTCTCTTTCTCAGTATCTCCCAACGTTATCGCCCGCCCATCCTCGCTCTCCTCCGGGCCTCGCTGCACTCCTTCTTCATCCTCCTTTCCTTCCTTCCTTCCTTCCTTCCCTCCCTCCTTCTCGCTCAGTGTGCTGCGGGGTCCTCGGTCTCACCGCTGACATAAATTTGGAAGTGTAAAACGCATCTGTCAGCCTCCATTTGCACACATTAGCCGTCGAGGTGAAGACACAGATTTTCCTTTTTTTCTTTTTCTTTCTTTTCTTTTCTTTTCTTTTCTTTTTTTTTTTTTTCCTCTCTCGCTCCTCGCGGCGGTGAGCGCGCACATCACGCCGGCCCCTTGTTAGCGTTTGCTAATTTCACAGATTAAACGTCCTTGCTGTTTACCTTGGCTGCAGGCTGCCGAGTTCCCCAGCCTGCATGTGTGTGTGTGTGTGTGTGTGTGTGTGTGTGTGTGTGTGTGTGTGTGTGTGTGTCTGCGTGATGTCTCAATTCAAATGCCATATGCATTTTATATAAATATATGTGTGTATAAATAAGACCTTGTTGGAATGTTATTGAATATAAAATGTGAATTTTATGTTTGTTGGCAGGGGAAGGTGGGGGGTCACATGACCAGAGGGGGATCAGGGTGCGGGGCTAGAGGCCCGTTTTGATTGGCTGTCGCTAGCGGGGGGGAGGGGCCAAGCTAGCTTTGCTTGTTTAAGGTAAAACTGACATCAGCCAATGGAAGGCACTTTTCTGTCAAGCCCCGCCCACAAACATGCTAAGTTGCAAGGCCAGGGCGTCCCGTGTGTGTGTGTGTGTGTGTGTGTGTGTGTGTGTGTGTGTGTGTGTGTGTGTGTGTGTGTGTGTGTGAATACTGCTTAACCCACACTCAGGGTTGAAGAGGGGATGTAGCCTATACCAGCTGTCATTGGATGAGAGACCGGCCAATCACAGGGCCATATATAGAGACATGCAACCATTCACTCATTCATTCACAAGCTATACGGTATAACCCTTGTTTTTCGCGGGGGTTACGTTCCAAAAAGAACCCGTGAAAGCAAAATCCGTGAAGTAGAAACCTTTATTTTTTTTTACAATTATCATACAAATAAATACGCAATTAGTACTGTACTTTAGAAACGTTTTTTTCAACAAATAACTTCTGTACTGTACTGTCAAATAATAATTTTAACCATGCGGAGATTAGCACCGCCCACCGCGACCTGATTGCTGCTGCTAAACTTATTGCTGCTGTCGTCCTTATGTTTTTTTCTTCCTTCTTTATGAAACTAACAGAAGATTCAATAATCCCGTAATGCCGACCTACAGCCGCATAGCTTTTACCTTCCCTTAGCATGTCCAGAAGTTTAACTTTATCTGCGATAGATAGCATCTTCCGCTGCCTTTTGGGCCCTGCAAGGTGCTTTTGTCGGTCCAGAGCGTTTTGTCAACATTATGGGTTTTGGAGAAACTCGAAATTGCAAGAGAATTTGCGCGTACGTCATGTAAATTCGGCAAGCTGTTTTACGTACGTGTACATTTTAAACTGCAACGTTATTGACGCACAGGTAGAGAAGAAGCGGAGTGACTTTTTAGCCAATCAGAATGCAGAACACAACGCACGATGCAAATACGTGAAGAAGCGAAACTGTGAAAAGTAAACCGCGTTATAGCTTTATAGAGTATAGAGATATTCAACTTACTCATTATACTGTCATATAAAGACTTGCAACCATTCACTCACTCATTCAGGGATTACGCACACACAACCCTTCACCCGCTCCCGGAACAGTCGCGACATTGTTGTAGCTCATCGTTTTTTAATTTACTGCAGGGTTAGATTATACAAGAGCGGAAGCGGTGCCGCCGTCGCGGGCTAGCTGGCGCGTGGCGTTAGCTTCGGGAGCTTTACAGGAAAACAGGCAATTCTGAGTGATTCCATAGGAATCGAGGAGGAAAAGGGGAGGGAGGAAGAGCGGGGAGGCCCTGTGGCATGTCGTGTTGCTCTTGGCAGGTTGTCGGGGTTTTTAATGCTTTAATGCGCACACACACACACACACATGCGTAAAACAACCGAAAACCACGTCTCCTGGCAGGTTGGCGCAGGGACAGGTGATAAAAACCTGTTTACACTGGTCGGTCGGCTGGACGCCGCGCCGCTGATTTACTAGCGACCCCCGGCCGCCAACGGCCGTCATCTGGAGCTTCGATTTTAGGCGGGACCCCCGGGGGCCCCCCCCCCCCCTCCATGAGAGGTTGTTTTCTTTTTTTTTTTTTTTTTAACATGGCGACGTCTCAGTCGTGATGAATCGACCAACGAAAACGAGGCTCATCGTCCGATTGGTCGGCGAGCGGTTTATCGGGGATATGAATAGACACCCCTAGATGCGTGACAACGGCGATAGCGAGGATCACATCCCTCCCCCGCTGGATGTGCGACTCTCTCCCTGTGTTTCAAAACGCGGTCGACCTCCAGGTCAAGGTCACGGAAGCATCACATCGGCGGTGGTTCTGTGGGGTCGCGTTCGTGTTGTGTGTGTGTGTGTTTGTGTCATATAAGACAATAAAACACATGAATAGATGATAAAGTCAATTGATTGCGGGTCAGGTCAATGCGCAGGAAGTATCTTATTGTTGAAAAAACATGGCTCTAGGGGTCACCGACCTTTGACCTTTGACCTCCACGGGTTTTATTTACACACACATTGTACTCGGACGAAACAAGTCCATCAGCGTGTGTTTATCTACTCTTCCTCTCCCCTCACTCCTGACGCTCACCTTCTTCACCTCCTCCTTTTTTTTTTTTTTTTTCTCGTCCTCCGGATGGCGAGGAATTTTTATCCGGCTTCTAATCTAAACACCACTTGATCTCCCGACTTGGTCATGGGGACAGATGAAGAGCCATCTAGGGGTAAAACATCTTCCTCCTCCTCGCCCTGTGTGATCTGTTTACCGGCGGCGGTGTTTGGGGGGGGGCATAAATTGCGCGTCCCAGTACAAACATGCTTGACTTATGCCGCGCCGTCGGGAGCCGCCGGTCGCCACCGGTCGCCAATCCACTTTAAGTGCACCGATAAATTGCCCGCCGCTCATTTAGCGTCATCCCAAAGGAGCCCGGCGTCCCCATCGGATCGGCTCCCTCGTCGTCGGCGAAGGGAAATAGCGACGATTCCTCTCCCCTGCTCCGACCATCTGTCTGGAAATACCCCTTGTTGTCTCACACACACACACACCCCTTCCAAAATGGGAAATCACCATTGGGAATCACAAAGTAGCGTCTTTATCACCGCGGCGGCGGCCTGCCAACCTCCGCTCCTCATTTTCTCCCCCCCCCTTCCCTTCCTCCCCTTTCGTTTACGTGGATGCAATGTGACCAGCCGCCCCCCCCCTCCTCGCTTCAGCTTATTTACAACAATCATAATCCGACTGTAAACATGCACCGGCTTTAATGGACTCAATGAGGAAGTTGTGCTCGCCGTCTCATGACCGCACAATGGGCCCATACGCTCCAAACCCAACATTAAGCCATTCACAATGGGCCCATGCGCCCTCGCGGACGCCTATAGCGCCTTTTCGTCGGGATAAAGGGCGCCACAAATGAGCTATTGTCTCCGCTAACTGTTCTAAATCAGTTGGGCCCTCGGGGGGGGCGGGGTGTTTTCCACACGCCCCACGCGTCCCCACGCGCCGTAACCCACCCCCACCCCGACTTCTCGCCGCGGCGACCGAACGTCAGATCTTTGACATGACGGGTTCGTCGTACGCTAAAAAGTACGCGCTTAGAGAGCAACGCAAGCACAGGACGCTAGTTTGAACACTGCGGCTAATTATGGATTTTTTTTTTTCGGAGGCTAACGAGCTTCATGACGCCAAAACATTTCGCCTCGGTCACATCCGACCAATGAAATCACCGTGAAATTCCGATGCCGTTCGATTTCCGACAAGGAAAAGGAGAACTTTACTGGTTTTAGTGCGCAGGAGGAAGACCAAGATAGCGATCAGCTGGTGTAAGACAAAGCAGGGATAGAAAATGGATGGCAGCACGGACTTTTCCTTGTGTTATTTATTATTAATCTTTTTCGTCAGACGTGATCCAGGCCCTGTTCGGGGGGGTGGAAAAAACATTTCCAGCCCATATTTGTGGATATTATCGGTATTTATTTAATTAAAAGTAAAAGAAATTGCCTCTGTGTGAATATCTCATGCTACAGCGTGGACTCCGGCCGCTTATAGACAAATGCAGCCTATAATTGTACACATAGATTAATAGATTAATAGTCCGGAAATGACGATATTATCGGTTATCGATGTAGTACAGCAGGAAGTACCGCAATGTCGTACGAGTATATAGACATTTGTATCGCACACGCCTCGTTGCGTATACATGCACTCAACTAGTGTACAAGTTTGAGTGTACCTTCTACTTTACTTCAACGTGTATGGCAAGTACTTACTCTCAAGTGACGGTTTATACGCAAGGAGACGCTCTGTGCCGTGTGATTTATGTTTTTTGTAAAACCCGAAGTTACACAGTAATAATTATAGCAACACTTCTTTTACACGCGCTAATATTCTGCTGTACTTTGTGTCTGAGGTTCTCAGTCAGAGAATTCTAGTCGAAATCTTCTTGTCTTGGCAACTGGACTTGAGGCTCTTCACTTGAAGACGTTTCATCCCAGAGGCTTCTTCAGTTGTAGTGACAAACGGGGAGTTTCCCAATATAACTGCCAGGATTTTGGGCGGGTCGAGGTTATGGTGGCTTGTTGTGCAAATGGAAGAGTTGATGTACAGAAACTAGGTGTAAAGGGGGTTGTTATACAAATGGGTGAAGCCAAACAAAGGAGTGAAACCTGTTGGATCACATGAAGTGAGGCTCGTGTGGACGTCAACAGGGTCCGGTTCTTGTGGCGGATCTTTACCGGTACTTCGGAGGGTGCAGGAGGTTCCGGTCCGTGTGCGCAAATCCATCTTGGTATCGATCCCAGTTCGGCATGAATACGTTCGTATCCTTTGTTCGGAGACGTTTTTTTTCTGTTTTGACAAGAGCAGAAGGTGGCTTCTTTGATTCCTCTCTCAAACGGGTGTCTGGTATTTGTTAACTTTGTAAAAGTTATTATATTGTATAGTTATTTTATTGCCTATCTGTATATTTTATATATATATTGTCTATTTTATACAGTTTTATATTTGTATTGCCCAGGACTACAGATGGAAATTAGCTATGAGCTATAATCTGGTACAAACATCTCTGCCTCTGTGCTTAATGTATTTGTACACTGTCCTAACGAACGTCTAAACAAACAAACAAACAAGTTGATACAAAAAAGTACTCCCGTGTTTTTGTATTACCGTGGATTAGTATTAAATGAAGTATTTTGACTCAAAGTTGGCACAAAGTTCTAACTTGCTCTCATGTGTTAGCATTTGCATGTGTTTGTGTTAGATGCAGTATTTTTACTTAAATTTGACACAAACTTATGACTAGAAATACTCGCATGTACTAATGTTAGCATGCGTTTGTGTTAAATGCAGTGCTTTGACTAATAGTGGACACCAAGTTAAGACTTGAAATACCTTCAAGTATTAGCATGTATTAGTGTTAACACAGGTGTTTACTTTGGATACTCCAAGTAACCTCTGCTGTACTTTTTACTCAAGATCGCGATCCGTCACCTGTACCGCAGTACTTTCTCGGCCGGCAGTGTCTCCCCGAGTACTTCAGCGTGCGCTCGGAGTACTTGGCAGAAGAGGCCGCCGCCTCACAAACACACTTTGCTTTGTTTACCACGGCAACAAACAGGCGGCGGACAAAGAGCCCGGAGAGCGAAGGAGAAGAAACAACATCCAGCCCGTGCACGTGTTCCCACGCCGCCCACATCATTTCCTGTCTGTCTGACACGCGCGTGTGTGTGTGTATGCTGTGCGTACACATCGCGTGTGTGTGTGTGTGTGTGTGGAAAGAAACAGAATTTGCAGGGAGAAACTGGAGAGAAAGAAAACACACACATCTTTATTTCCGAAGGATGGCTAATAATGAATTAAATCATTGATCGTAATGATAACGTCACTCATCAGCGGATGAGGACACACACACACACACACACACACACATACACACACTAAGCCATGCTACGGAAGAAGAAGAAGAAGAAGGAGAAGAAGAAGAAGAAAAGCAGTGATACACTCAGGAAAGCAAAGCAAAATAACAAGAATTGAAAATCCAACTGTCTATAATAATTTGTAACGTCACGGTAATAAATTAATAATAATAGATTCACCGCAAGACATTGCCAATTTGACAAAACCCTGAGAGCTTCCACCGAGATTTAATTAATAATCATCTGAAGAAAGTATTGTCTTTCTCATTTGGCAAAAATAATATGAAAAGCAATAATAATGATAATGATGATGATAATAATAATTTTAATTATTATGCTTTTTATTTCTGGTGCGATACTTGACACTCTTGACATCATATAGACGTATGTAGAATACAGATTAAAAAAATAATAATAATAAAAAAAAATTAAACAATACAAATGTTACTACTGCTAGTCATGATAATAATTGCAATGATCATATGAACGTGAATAGTAATAATCACAGAGGTAATAGCAAAAATAATACTAAAATTGATGATAATAGAAAAAAATAAAGATGGAAGAAGAATAAAAATCCTGTTTAGAGTCCCGTCCTGCCACAGCTGTTCCGCCCTAATTCGTATCCCGTGTTTGTAACGGCGACGATAACAAAGCCTCCGGAAACTTCCTGTCAAGACGCAACGGTGTTCACATCAACACTCGCAAATGCAAAACCCCTAACAAGTTGGAAAGAAAAAAAAAAAGCGGCAGGTGCTGTGTCTACCTGAAGACACTCACACACACACACACACACACACACACACACACGCACTTAGCATGCGAACACTTAGCATGCATGCACAGATGCGCCCCGGGGACGAGTTAAAAAGTCGCCATTGTCTGGAGAAAGTTCAGAGCAGGACTCTGGCAGAAACAAACGGGACCTTATGAATCTTATGAGACCACGTGTCTGCGGATCCCGTTATCCCGAGGCGAGCCGACACATTGTGAGAACCAGAACCGACACGAATAAGACCCCGCGTCCCAACAATGCCCACATTCTCATTGGGTCAGCTGCAAGGCTGCCGCTGGTTTACTTTCTTTCCATCTTTCTTTTTTTTTTTTTTTTTTCAAAGGGGAGGAAGAGGGCTTGGAAATGGCCCCGCCACCGTCTGTTCATTTTTAGAAATTTAACAATCCATGGGAATTTTATGCCTTGTCTCGCCTGCCATTTCCCCTCTTGTTTCTTCTTCTGTGGATGCTTTCATCCTCATATGTGTGTGTGTGTGTGTGTGTGTGTGTGTGTGGGCGGGGGGGTCACGACTTGTACCTCCAGGGCCACAATTAATTTCTTTTTTTTTTATTTGCCGGCGATTTAGTACCTTTCGTAACACAAGCGACGGAGACAAAAGGGTCAAAGAGAGCGATGACGTCCTAACGTTTCCCGCTTTGTTTCCCAGAACCGTCCTGCATGGAGAGGCTGCTCTCCAAGGACTGGAAGGAGCGAGTCGACCGGCTCAACGCCAACGAGCTGCTGGGGGAGGTCAAAGGTAAGAGACCCGGGGTTGCTCGACCAATCACGTCAAGGTGTCTGAAAATTAAAAAAAACAAACAAACAAAAAAAAAAACCTGGATCGGCTCAAATGAATAGACCCGGTCTGAAGGTGAATCTGAATGGTGATGGATCCAACATGGCCGCCGCACTGTCTCTTCCTGTTTATTCTCTTCCTTAAGGGGCGGGACTTGTTTGAGCTAATAAGAAGTAATGTTTATCACAGTGGGTTATTGCCTCTGCAGCCGGGGAGTCTGTAGATTAAAAATAAAAAAATAGAAATGAAAAAAAACACTCTGATCGAACCGATCGGCCAGTCTGAGGGTGAAACTGAATGGTAATGGATCCAACATGGCCGCCGCACTGTCTCTTCCTGTTTTTTCGCTTCCTTAAGGGGCGGGACTTTTATGAGCTAATAGGAAGTAATATTTATCACGTTGGGTTATCGCCTCTGCAGCCGGGGTGTCTGTAAATTAAAAATAAAAAAATGAAAAAAAAAAACACTCGGATCAAAGCGATCGCCCGATCCGAGGGTGAAACCGAATGGTTATTGATCCAACATGGCCGCCGGAGTGTCTCTTCCTGTTTATTCTCTTCCTTCAGGGGCGGGACTTGTATGAGTAGGAAGTAATGTTTATCACGTCGGGTTATCGCCTCTGCAGCCGGGGTGTCTGTAAATTCCAAATAAAAAAATGAAAAAAAAAACACTTGGATAAAACCTGATCGACCTGGTCTGAGGGTGAAACTGAATAGTAATGGATCCAACATGGCCGCCGCACTGTCTCTTCCTGTTTATTCTCTTTGTGGTTTTAGTCCACCCAGACCTGTGGGCGACAGGTGCGGGGGGCGGAGCTTGTAGGAGCTTTCATTAATCTGATAATAAGACTTATAATTCAGTAAGAAACAAAAATACAAATTATTTCTTCCCCTGTATTTTCTGTTATATCTTTTCATATTCCAATTTGCTGCCTGGAACAAATTAAGGGGCGGGACTTTTATGAGCTAATAGAAAGTAATGTTTATCACGTTGGGTTATTACCTCTGTAGCCTGGGTGTCTGTGAATTGAAAATTAAACAATAAAAAAAAACAAAAACAAAAAAAAACACTCGGATCAAACCTGATTGACCTGGTCTGAGGGTGAAACTGAGTGGTAAAAGATTCAACATGGCGGCCGCACTGTCTCCTGTTTATTCAGACGTGTCGCCAGGAACAACTTAAGAGGCGGGGCTTTTACAAGATAATAGGAAGTATTGTTTTTTGCCTCTGCAGTCTGTAACAGTAAAAAAACAAACAAACAAACAAACAAAAAACCTCTCAGATCAAACCCAGTCTTAGGGTGAAACTGAATGATGATGGATCCAACATGGCCGCCGCACCCGTTTATTCTCTTCCTTGGTTCGGTCCACCAAGCGGGCGACAGATCGAGACTTATAATTTGAAATAAGAAACAAAAATACAAATTATTTCTCACCTTTCTCCACATTTTCTGTTCTATCCTTTAATAGTCAAATGACAAAGTTCCGCCGGAAGCCGATTAAGGGTCGGAGCTTGTACGAGGTAATAGGAAGTACTGTTTATGAATAGTTATGACAAGCATAAACAGGCAGTCGTTGTCCGTTTAATAATGAGCGTTAGGCGACAAGCGGGGCGTTTCAAGTCGAAAATCGAAATCGTGTCGTAAACGTCCAAAACCACAAAAAGAAAAGGGAACAAACGGAGCAGTTTATATCACGTCGAGTGCGTTTATATCACTGGCCTGCATATTATAACATCGCCGTTACAAAACATGCTCCTTTGCTCGTAATTCTGTCAAGATTCGCAAACAAACGTATGACATATATTTAAAAACGTTTGCTTAAAAGTATATAACTCACTGCAGGAGAGGCCCTGGCCGGCCATAGCCCGTTTATCATTATTTTATTTAACTCTATATGTGTTTTATCGACCTAGCCGAACTGGAGGGCAGGGATGCGTTCAGGTTCCACTCCGTAGCTCTGTAGCGTTCGGGACCGGGAATCTGGATTGAGTTCTCCCAGCGGCGGCGAATGCAGCGCCATGGCGAGCATTTCCTATCGTGGAAAAGCGAGGGAGGGGGAGGCCGAGCGGGAGGAGGGGGCTAACAGAGAGGCGTCTGTGGCAGAACAGAACTTACATTGACTCCCACTGTCAGACACACCGATACCCTCCATCTACACACACACACACACACACACACACACACACAACCTCAAAGGGGCATCTGTCGTGACCTGAGATTAACGCCGCCCTTGAAAGGGTTGCATTGGATTTCGCATCCACTTATGGCATTTTAATTCGTTTTTAACTGTATTTTATTTTATTTTTTTTTATTTTTATTTTATTCTATTTTTTACTTAATTTCTTTTAATTTAATTTATTTTATATTATTTTATTTTATTTTGCAAGTGAGGTTGCAACTCAAGATCTCTCTTGCCACTTGGAAGTCCCGCGGCATTTCCGCCCACTTGGAACCGTCTTGAGTTCTACAAAATACAAACCTGCGTCCGCTCTTTGGAAATAAATGTCCGGATGTTTACCGCCAGGCCCGCGACACCCTGTCTGTCTCTGGGATTACTTTTTGCCGCTGGCGCTGACACGCTGCGTTCAAGGGAAACGTCGATAGATGCCATTGACCCGCTTTCGGCCACACGCCGGGCTGATCGGCGAAAAACCCCGCCAGACAAAACACTCTGCATCCGAGGGAAGGGGAGGGGGGGGGGTCTGTGATTTCAACCGATTGCCCACAACACTTGTTATAATACATTAATAAAGCATTTGAACGGTAATGAAACATTAAAATCCGCGTAAAACCAGCTCGCAATCGAATGCACGAACCCGCCGTCTGGACATGTTCATGGAACGGGTGCGAACGTGAAAACCATGCAAATCATGTAATAATCCTTAAAAAAAAAAAAAAAAAAATCTTCTTTTCGCCTACCATAACAAACACCCCGCCGCACTTTAGTCATCCGCTCATTTGCCTTCCGTCGAAACAGGAGGCGAGGTCGCCAGGGGATAGCGGCGCACGCTAAACGCTAACTTTCCAGAACCCGGCCGACCGGCTAGAAATACTTCCTTCGTCTCCGCGCATCGTTTAAAAGCGACACACGGCGGCGTCGTTGCAGTCGCTTCATTTCACGAGCGTCTGTAGATCCACTTGAGTAAAGTGTGTGTTCCCCCCCCCACCCCCCCCCCACCCCAGCACCCCAGACGTAATTCATCTCAAACCCCCCGGACAGAAACCTCCTTTATGATCTCTTGAAATACACTCGAAAATCCAACCCACCCCGCGCACAACGCCATCTCTGTCCCCGTCTGAGCCGGAATGCGAAAATACACTCGCGTCCTCGGTGAAGGCGGTAATAGACGTTGGTGGAGTAGCATGGCGGCTGCAGAGAGTGCACGCTACACACACACACACACACACACACAGACGCCTCTGTATCATCCAGCTGCAGATAATGAAAGTAAAGAAAGCATTGAGGGCTTTTCTTCGCCGTCTGACCCAAATTCGCCAACACAAGCGCGGCTCTGTGTCTCCTCACGCCGCGACCTGAACCTTTTTGTCCGCCCGCGGTTATTTTTAGCCGCCGAGGAACCCGGTGGCCGCCGTCCCCCTCGCCCCCGATCGGCAGGCCGTCGTCGAGTGGTCCACGTAACGCACGGCGGAGATGTTTTGGTCCCGGGGCGCGGTTAGCCACGCGTGCTAAGCCTGGTTAGCAGCTATGTTGCTAAGTCAGTGTTTTATATGACGACTGAAGGATTAGCTTCATATATAATGAATGCATGAATAATAATGGCTGCACTCCCAGTGTGTTTTTGTATTTTTTTTTCTTACTTGCATCATACTGGTCGGGGAAAGTCTGGTCGTTTGCGCGCACACAATTCTCAGCGAAAGTGCGGATGGGATGCATAATTCCAACTCTTCCTCGATGCCGGGAAATCCCAAACGTTAGTCCGCTTTACGCTCAACACGCATTCCGTACGCGGCTCCGTTCACGGACGCGCAATAGATTTGTCTCCGTCCACATATTTTTGTGAACCCCCAGCCGGGATCTTCAAACCCCCCCCTTCACCTCACCATCCACGTTTTGGCCCATTGGCTGAAAAGTGGGGCAGAGTTTTTTTTTTTTAAAAAGAAGAGAATTTAAAAAAAAGAAATTGTAGAAAAAAAAATTCAGAACAAGCTCTCTCGTCCCTAACAGTTGACATTTTTTTTAATTTGATTTTATTCCCGTTATTTTTATTTTATTTTAGTTGAATTTCTTGTTTTCATTTATTTTCATTTCACGTTTTTTTTTTTTAAATTTCATTTCAGCGTGTTTCTCGTAATTCATTTGACTTAATTTTAACTTTTTATTATTTTCATTTTCTTTAATTTCATCATATTTAGTTGTAATCTGTATTATTTTTCCTGTTGGTTTTATTTTTTTGATTCTATGTTGTTGGTTTTTTTTTTTCTTTTTTTTTTAATTCCATTTAATGTGATTTCATTCAATTTAATTTTGATTTATTTTATTTCACTGGAACCAAGATGATCTGAGTGGACAGATGTTTTCAGATGTTCCAACACATGTGACATCAATAATCACGCTGATATAAGCCAGAGATTTATATTAGCCCCGCTGCCGAAGAGACGCTCAAGAAAAGCGCAGCGCAGAGTGTGCGCGCGCACGTGCCTGTGTGTGTGTGTGTGTGTGTGTGTGTGTGTGTGTGTGTTAGCGGCGGCGCCAAGGCAAGGCGAAGTGTCACAGTGCGTCAGGCTTGGCAGACGGACGCCATCATGAAACATGTCGGTTTGGCAGCAGCTCAAGGCATCCGGAGCGCCAGTGTGTAAGGGAGACAGTGTGTGTGTGTGTGTGTGTGTGTGTGTGTGTGTGTGTGTGTGTGTGTGTGCTGGGGGACAGTCGCCGGGCATTCGCTGTACATTCACGCCTCGACATACTTAACACGGATTAAGCGCGCGGCGAATTGATTGAGTGAGTCCGTTATTAACTGTAATAACTGTGTAATAATCGGATTCATTTGCATGATCAGCTCCCCCTTTCGTTTGAATTCTTTTTTTTTTTTTTTCCTGCCGCGCAGGATTGCTTTTTATTCTGTTTAAAGGTCTATTTTTTTTTTTTTTCCCCTGCGTTTCCAAATGCTTTACAAGAAGAACTTTATCCCCTGAGATTCCACAACGCCCCGCGTCACGAAAACAAAAGGTATTAAAGCGGCGCTCGAAGCATAACGTTTATCGGCGCGTCCACGCTTCGCCGCGCCCCCAAGCAGATAGATTGATTGATACCAGTTATTTAAAGTATTGTCGCAGAAGATAGAAATCAGCGAGCGCAACGATTACAACTTAACTACTGTGTAATTGGACGGAGAGGCCGGACGCTCGCCTCGGAAAAGTCCCAAACTGACGGGGTTTCCGGACGGACCAAAGGGAGGAGGAGGAGGAGGAGGAGAGGAAAGGAGAGGAGGAAGGGAGGGAGGGAGGGAGGAGGATAGAGGAGAGGAAAGTAAAGATGTCCAGCGAGGAGTGGAGAGGAAAGAGTTGAGTTTTAAAGGAGGGAGGAGAGGAAGAATTGGGGGACAGGAGAGAAGGAAAGGATGAGAGAAGGAAGGAAACAAGAGGAGAGAAGGAAAGGAAGAGAGGGGAGAAAGATAGGAGACAAGGAGAGGAGAGGAAGGAGAGAAGGAGAGGAGGAGAGGAGGATGAGAGAAGGAAAAGAGGGAAGGAGAGGAAGGAGAGAAGGAAAGAAGGGGAGGAGGACAAGAGAGAAGGACGAGAGAAGGAAAGGAGGGCAGAAGATGAAAGAGAGGACGAGAGAAGGAAAGGAAAAGAGGAGAGAAGAGAACGAGAGGAGGACAGAAGAGGAAGGAGAGAAGGAAAGGAAAAGAGAAGGAAAGGAGGAGAGGAGGAAAGAAAATGACGAAAGGAGAGAAGAATAGTAGAGAAGGAAAGGAAGAGAGGAGAGATGGATAGGAAAGGAAGGAGAGAAGGATGAGAGAAGGAAAAGAGGGCAGGAGATGAAGGAGAGAAGGGGAGGAGGACAAGAGAGAAGGACGAAAGGAGAGAAAGATAGGAGACAAGGATAGGAAAGGAGGAGAGAAGGAAAGGACTAGATGAGAGAAGGAAAAGAGGGAAGGAGAGGAAGGAGAGAAGGAAAGGAGGAGAGGAGGAAAGAAAATGACGAAAGGAGAGAAGAATAATAGAGAAGGAAGAGAGGAGAGATGGATAGGAGACAAGAATAGGAGAGGAAGGAGAGAAGGAGGAGAGAAGGAAAAGAGGGAAGGAAAAGAGGGAAGGAGAGGAAGGAGAGAAGAAAATGAGGAGAGAAGGAAAGGAGGAGAGGAGGAAAGAAAATGACGAAAGGAGAGAAGAATAGTAGAGAAGGAAAGGACGAGAGGAGAGATGGATGAGAGACGGAAAGAATAAGAGGAGAGAAGAAGAGCAGAGAAGGACTGGAGAGGAAGGAAAGGAGGAGAGGAGATGAAGGAGAGAAGGAAAGGAGGTCGAGAGAAGGATAGGAGAGAAAGAAAGGAAAGGAGGAAAGGAAAGGAAAGGAGGAGAGAAGGTTGTTTGGGTGAAACTGGGGGGAACAAGGAAGAATGAAAGCTTGAAGAAAGAGACAAGAGAGGGAGAATGTTGCCTTTGATACAGGGGTGCTGAGGGGTAATTTCTTTGTGTGTGTGTGTGTGTGTGTGTGTGTGTGTGTGTGCGCGCATGCATGCATGTGTGTGTGTGTGTGTGTGTGGAAGGGGGTGCACAATAGGGGCCTGACAGGACTACAATGGAGACTCTGTTAGTATGCAGGTAGTGTTGGGGCCACCCTGCACTCTCCCTGCACGGCCCCAGGGCAAGACCTTACTCACACACACACACACACACACACACACACACACACACACACACACACACACACAGGAACATGAACTTCTCAGCGAGTGTTTATTCTCCACAAACACACAACCTGAACCTCCCATCCGCTTTTTTTTGGGGGGGGGTGGACAGAGAAAAAGGCCAGGGGGTCACGGCCCTCGCCGCTTCATCCGCCGCCGCCGCCGCCAAAACGAATCACGCTCCCCCTCCCGTGCGCTCCGGAGGCGGCTGTCGACCCGCCGAATCTCCCCGACGTCTCACGTCCCAAAAGGCGCCGCCGAGACATGAAATAGACGGGCGTCGTTTCCAACGGACGCGCCGCCGTGTCCTCCGTCGACCCGCCGGCGTCCGGGCGCCGCTTGCCTCCTGAGTGACTCCCTTGTTACCGCGGCGATGAACCTGAACTCGCTGACGGCCGGTTGGAGGCCGGACTGCGTGTCACCGGGGAAAGACAAAGGCACCCATGGATAAATTGTATTATTAGGAAGATGAATGTGGTAAAACGTATACATGTAAAGGGTATTAAACCGAAACGGAATTCTAAAAATGATCTACATATAATATTAAAGTCTTGAATTTGACTTTGAAAATTGTCCTCATATTATGCATTTGAGGATAGATTAATACTTAAATATTTATAATAATTTTTTTTTTTTTTTTTTTACTGTTTATACAATTTCCTACTATTATTTATTATTGTTATGTTTTACTTGAAACTCTGGCATAACAATTTCCTTCGGGATAAATAAAGTTATTCTTATTCTTATTATTCTTAATAATAATCACTATCGCTTATAGCGCTTTTGTAATGTTCAATTTGGACCCTCAGTAATAGTTTGCATGTTCACTTTTGATTTTATTTTTGTTTTTTGGACCTCGTTTTCATTTTAGATTCATTTCTCATCGGGATTTTTATCTTTCAAATTTTCAAGCAAGCGCGAGACAGCGATTCAGGATTCGGGCCTAAAAACATAAACTCTCCTAAAAGAAAAGACTATTTGTCGGTGTATTATGTATTATTATAATTTTTTTAACTTTTATTTTATATGTTTATTCAATTTTTATTTTATTAGAATTATTATTATTATTGTATTTGAAATTATTTTTAAACTCTCCTAAAAGAAAAGACTATTTGTAGGTGTATTATGTATTATTATAATTTTTTTTAACTTTTATCTGATATTTTTATTCAATTTTTATTTTATTAGAATTATTATTATTGTATTTGAAATTATTTTTAAACTCTCCTAAAAGAAAAGACTATTTGTAGGTGTATTATGTATTATTATAATTTTTTTTAACTTTTATCTGATATTTTTATTCAATTTTTATTTTATTAGAATTATTATTATTATTGTATTTGAAATTATTTTTAAACTCTCCTAAAAGAAAAGACTATTTGTAGGTGTATTATGTATTATTATAATTTTTTTAACTTTTATCTGATATTTTTATTCAATTTTTATTTTATTAGAATTATTATTATTATTATTATTGTATTTGAAATTATTTTTAAACTCTCCTAAAAGAAAAGAATATTTGTAGGTGTATTATGTATTATTATAATTTTTTTTAACTTTTATCTGATATTTTTATTCAATTTTTATATTATTAGAATTATTATTATTATTATTGTATTTGAAATTATTTTTAAACTCTCCTAAAAGAAAATACTATTTTTAGGTGTATTATGTATTATTATAATTTTTTTAAACTTTTATCTGATATTTTTATTCAATTTTTATTTTATTAGAATTATTATTATTATTGTATTTGAAATTATTTTTAAACTCTCCTAAAAGAAAAGACTATTTGTAGGTGTATTATGTAGTATTATAATTTTTTTTTTACTTTTATATTTTTATTAAATCTTTATTTTATTAGAATTATCATTATTATATTTGAAATTATTTTTATTATTATGCTAATCCTCGTGATATTGCTCAATTTAATTCCTGTGATTATTTGATTTATTTTTATATTTTTTATATCACCGGACTTCCTCTCTCCCGGCTCTCGTCCAGGCACCCCGGAGTCCCTGGAGGAGAAGGAGCGCCAGCTCTCCACCATGATCGGCCAGCTGATCAGCCTGAGGGAGCAGCTCCTCTCCGCCCACGACGAGCAGAAGAAGATGGCGGCCTCGCAGCTGGAGAAGCAGCGGCAGCAGATGGAGCTGGCCAGGCAGCAGCAGGAGCAGGTGGGGGGGACGCCGACGTCAAACCCAGACGGCAGAACGGGTTAAATCAGAGTCTAAACCGGACTCAACCTAACCCGAACTTAACTTAAACTTAAGATAAACTCGATTGATCCCCGGCAGTAACAGTTGTACTGTCAAAAAAAAGTCGAATGAATATAAATAGAGAGACGGATGATGGCAAGATATTTACGGCTTGATAGACAGCAGCAACAACAACATCAGGGATAATAATGGACAACATAAACCTCTCCCATCACACAATATATACAGATATAATGCCACTCACCCTTATTTATACACTGCTCAAAAAAATAAAGGGAACACTTAAAAAACACATCCTAGATCTAAATGAATAAAATATTCTTGTGAAATACTTTGCTCTTTACACAGTTGAATGTGCTGACAACAAAATCACACAAAAATGATCAATGGAAATCAACTGTATTAACCCATGGAGGTCTGGATTAGGAATCACACTCAAAATTAAAGTGTAAAAACAAACTCCAGGCTGATCCAACTTTGATGTAATGTCCTTAAAACAAGTCAAAATGAATCTGTGTTGCTTCCTGAGTGGACACTATGATTTCACACAAGTGTGATTGACTTGGAGTTACATTGTGTTGTTCAAGTGTTCCCTTTATTTTTTCGAGCAGTATATTATATAAACAGACGTTTAGCCATTCATGATCAAGTCACGTAAATATAAACAACAATTCATTCACTCTTTTATGTCGTCACCCTCTTAAATAACCCCTTTTTTTTCTTTTACAAAAATGTTTATTTGCTTAATCATCTCCTCATGATGCTGACCACCTCTGGCAAAATTGGCCTCATCCTCTGTTAAACAGATTGTACCATTCTACCCCTTTAGTAGAAATTGCCTGAGTGTGTCAAATGGTTCAGTTTTTTTTTTTTGTGTTTCCTGAAAAATCTGAAAAAAAAATGACTTAGGCGATTATTTTTAAGAGGGTGACGATAGAATATATAGAGACGCGCCGCCATTTACTCTCTCATTCAAACGTCTTAAGATAAGATAAGATCAACTTTATTTATCCCGAAGGAAATTGTTGTGCCAGAGTTTCAAGCAAAACATAACAATGATAGATAATAGTTGGAAAGAGGGAGAATAAGAAATACAATAAAATATAAAGTGTCAAAGTTAAGGCTATCAAGTGTTTTAAGGTCTTAAAAAGTACAAACGTTTGAATATACGGGATATTCGAGCGTTCCACCCTCTCGTTTATATTATATCTAAACATAAAACCGATCATTCTGTCGTTCACACGTCACATGGAGACAAATAGAGATATATTACCATCACTGAACCTCTCAGTCATATTCTATATCAAGACAAACAGCCATTCCCCCCTCTTGTATATATATATATATATATATATATATAATATTTAGAGACATACGACCATTCAGCCTGTCTTTTATAGCAGTGTTTCCCGACCACTGTGCTGTGCCGTGAGAGATCATCAGGTGTGCCGTGGAAAAATGCCGAATTCACCCGATTGGTCCGAAAATTATTTATCTAACGTAAATAATGTGTCTTCCTATGTCTGCGTGGGCAGCGTGTCCGTTCCATGGCAACGGGTAGTGAATTAACCTGTGCATCTGCGTATCAGAGTGATCAGTGACGCTTTGCGTGATACATTTTTAAAATAAAAAGTACTTGTATCTGCGTAAACAAACAGGCAGCGTTGTTGAAAACGACCGAGACGAGTGAAAAAGCGGTGAAAGCTTGCGAGAAAGTTGCTGAACTCGTCTCTAAATCCAAACAGCCGCACACCGTAGCAAAACATTAATACTACCTGCCGGCAAAATCGTTGGAGAAGAAATGCTCGGCTCTGGCGTTGATAAAGAAACAGCCAGAGTTCTCTCAAATAATACCATTTTCAGACGTATCGATGACATGTTTTCAAACATTGAAGTAAGTGAAATAAGTGGGAAAGTTGCACATCAGCGGGAAAGTTGCATTGCAACTTGGCGAATCTACAGATATTAGATATATTAGATTTCACACAAGTAAATTGAGACTACGGTTTCATTCCTGTTTTTGACATATTTATTTGGTGGTGCGCCGTGTGATTTTTCTAATGTAAAATATGTGCCGCGGCTCAAAACAGGTTGGGAAACACTCTTTTATAGTATATATAGAGGTGTCATATATAGGCTTTTCTTGCTGTGAGGCGGAAGTGTGCCAATTCCGCTTCACGCCAGTCCAAAGTGCTCCTTTCTGAGAAAACTGCGTAAACCCCCGATTCGAAAGGGCTTGGCGTTTCGTCCGGCGCCAAATGGACTCCGAAGAGCGTTGCTTTCAGGGTTTGGGGGGGGGGACCTGGTGATTGACGGCGATACCCCGCCCTCCCGTTCTCTCATGGTCGCTTCCCCGGTTTCTAAAACGAGTCGGACAAAGAGCGATCTTTGAATTTTCGGTACCGATCAGGCTCGGGAGAAACAAGCAAACAAAGTAACACAACCGAAAAACGCGGGAAGGCAAACCGAGCACCAGGAAGTCGTCTTGTGCGTGACTTCAGGTGTCAACACTCAGGTTTATTTTGAAATGATAGTAAAATAAAAGAATAGCTGATGGGCGGGGAGGGGGTCTAGGTGAGCCGCCCGGACTTTTTTTTTTTGTTTTTTTTGTTTTTTTTTTGTCTCCGCCGTTTGTCGGCGCGTTAACGCGGGTCAGCGTACGACAGGCCGTGTTTGGACACGTCCACACCTCCCCCGTCACAACGCATTCCACCTTTCACAGCCGCACAAAAAGGAGAGCGGCGGACCGAGGAGGCGGGGGTTGAAAAGGAACGACAGATTCCAATATTAACCAGTCATTTGGCTGTTGAGACTTGATAGGATAATGCCCGGCGGACAAACCCGCAGAAATCTGCCGTTAATGAAATATGACATGTGTGCAAATGGGTCGCCGCCTCCCATTCAGCGGCCTGTAATTACATTTCAGAATAAACATGCCGAAGGACTTCTCAGGAGAAAGAAGGGAGGCAGCAGCTGCCTCGCTCCGCTTTCTGTTTTTGGGTGGATGTGGGGAGGGGAGATGGACAAGGGGGCGCCTCTCATGACGGCCCTGCAAAGAGTTCTTTATTATTAAAACTACATGCCACCGCCTGACGTAGCCGTTAGCTTCAGGTGCTTGCTGACAGTGTCCAAAGATGTGTGTGTGTGTGTGTGTGTGTTCAGAGGTCGTGTCGGCGTCAGGTATGGCCCGGCCGAGGAGGAAAGGGGCGACCGCCGAGTTTGAAGCCCGTCTTCTCAACTGTCAAGGCTGGGAAAATGCTAAAGTGAGGTGGTTCGGTTCAGACAGGAAGTGATTCGGGGTAAAACAGGAAGTTGTGAGAAATAAACTTCAAACGACACATCGCGTAAAAAAACAAGAAAAAAAAAAGAAGGGAAAAGTCTCATCTGGAATCAAGGCTGGAATCTGGAGCGGGAAAATGTGAGGTCGGTCGTTGTGGACCAAGACAGGAAGTGAGTGTGAAAGAAACAGGAAGTCATGAGAGATTAACTACAAACAACACACAAAATTTAAAGGGAGAAAAAAAAACAAAGGCAAGTTTCATTAGATGAAAAGCTTTTTAAAATAAAATTGTGCAACCAAAATAAAACTGAAACCCATATCTGTGAATGAAACACAAGTTATTTTTTTTAATGTCTATTAAATGTTTATAGTTTTATGACAAACTATTAAAGGATTAACGGAGGCGGATTAGCTTATTCATAACAAACCGCTAAAGCAACGATAGCAACAAAGCGAAACAAACATCAGGTTGAATCGGTTGCCAAGGAAACGCGCATAACGGCGGCCGGATGGGGTCGGAACCGACGTCTCATCGGGTTAAAAGGACTGTATAACATTTGATTAACCGATTATTGATCCTTTTCCGCATCTCGCAGATCGCCAGACAACAGCAGCAGCTCCTGCAGCAGCAGCACAAGATAAACATTCTCCAACAACAGATCCAGGTGAGGAGGTGACACACACACACACACGTATGCATACATGCTTACACACATAAATACACAAACACTTTTTGTTCATTCCTCACATTTTTAAGTTGACCCCCCGCCATGCCCTCTCCTCGTTTTTATTTTTTCCTCCCCATCATTTCTTCTCCTTTACCTGCCGTCCGTGCCGGTGAGGCGTCCATGTTTGCCCTCCACTCCATTATTAATGATCGCCGCCTTATTGGGAAAACTACGGGAATGCGAGAGGTCGAGGTCCTTTACTTTTATGTTGCGCCTGCTATTGAGAGGCGGGGAGCCGACCCACACACACACACACACACACACACACATCTCGCGCTGGCCCGACATTCATATCAAGCCATGCAGATACACACTCAGACACACACGCTAAACTGCACACAGCGGCGACCCTTTAATTGTCTTGTTATGGCAAGATCATTTACTGTGGCATTGATCACTTGTCGATCAATATACCAGCGTGTTCGAGGCTTCCTCTCTCGCTCTCCAATAGTCTATTTAGCCATTTATCTCTATCTTTTTTTCCTCTGCCAGGCTCTCCACCCTCCGTCCACCTCAGTCCGATGCTATGTTTCACCTTGACGCAAACACTTTTCACTTCCTGTGTGTCATTTCTGGCTTGTTTTTTTTTTTTATTCTGATTTATTTACCCAGGGGAATTCTTGTTAAGCTTCCCATACCATCTTGCAGGATTTCTGTAATATATTGGTATTTACAGGACTGTCTCAGAAAATTAGAATGTTGTTATAAAGTTCTTTATCTTCTGTAATGCAATTACAAAAACATAAATGTCATACATTCTGGATTCATTACAAATCAACTGAAATATTGCAAGCCTTTTATTATCATAATATTGCTGAATATGGCTTACATCCTAAGAAAACTCAAAAATCTTATTTCAAAATATTAGAATATCATGAAAAAGTAATTTTTGTTTTTTTTAAATTGCATTACAGAAGATAAAGAACGTTATCACAATATTCTAATTTTCTGAGACAGTCCTGTACGTATCAAATCTTATGCAGTCATTTGTAGTAGCATGTTAGCATGCTGCTGTGGTTGGCTCGGACCTGTGTATGTTTCTGTGTTAGCTGTGTTAGCTCGACTTCAGATAATGTTATGTGGGATGTTTCCACACTACAGCACCTAGCTTAGATCCTTAGTTGTAATTACTTAGTAGTATGTAAGTATATTTCTGTTGTTAGCCATGAAAATTAGCCGTAGCTAATCTCATGTTGGGGTGACCGTACAACCGTGCTTCGCTAAGATAGCTTAAGTTAGTTAGTCGTATGTAGGTGCACTGCTGTGGTTAGCCATAAATTAGCATCAGTTCATCTAACTTGGGGAATGACCGCACTACAGCGCTGAGCTACGGTACTTAGCTGCAATTTCCAAGTCAGATGTAGGTTTGTTTCAATAGTTAGCCATGAAACATAGCTTCATGTTTTGCGGGGTGTTACCTCGCTACAGTACTCGGTTAGAATGTTTAGATTGAATTAGCTGTATGTTAGTAAGTATGTGTTGTTGAAAATGATTTGGATGGTGACCAAAGTACAGTTCTAAGCTAAGTTGTAAATTAGTTGTATGTTAATACATTTCTCTAGTTAGCCCTAAAAACTAGCTTAAATTCATACTCTGCAAGGTGTTACCACGCTGGTGTGCTTAGCTAAGATGCTTGGCTTCAGGTTGCTAGCTGTATTTTAGGGCGTTTCAGCCATGAAACTTAGCTTAAGTTTATCTTATTTTGGATATGACTGTTCTACAGTTCTTCGCTACGGTACTTAGCTTCTATTTCTTTGTTGGATGTAGGTATGTTTCATGGGCTGGCCATGAAAACTTCAGTTCATGCTACGCCAGATGTTTCCATGCTATAGTGCTGTGTTAAGAAGCTAAGCTACCATAAGTTAGTTGTATTTAGGTATATTTTTCTAGTTAGCCAGTAAAATTAGCTTCAGGCACAAGCACATTGCTTAGGTGCTTCGCTTCCCCATTAGCTGCGTTTTTGTATAAAATCACACACACAAACGCGCCGCCTTAAACACACCGTTTCCCCGTCTTTTAAAAAAGCGTCTTCAGTAACAAACACTGCGTGTTGTCCTAAAGACATGCAGATAGGGCACTTAGCCCCCTCTCTCCCCGACTTGTTGCCGTGGCGAGAGGGTTTCGAGACAGAGCGTCCGGTCTTCATCATCCGGCACGCCGTTAACCCCCCATCGACGCTGACCTTTGAATCTACGTATTCTCTGGAGGTGTGATGTCGTTGACAAGCTCCCCTTTTCTGTCTGATTTCCGTCATTTCTTTATTTTAAGTTTTATTTTTCATCATGCTCACCCCAGGCCCCCCCCCTAGCCGGTCTTAATAAAGCTTGAACCAGACTTCATTAGGGCCCTCGGGGGGAGCGAGGGGGGCAGAGAAAGAAAAAAGGGGGAGAAAAAAACAACTCCCCTTCACGCTGTGAAACGCGGCCTTGGCGGCGCGTTCGGCGTCAGGCGATGAAAGGAGGTTGCGGGGAACAGCTTCCTGAGCAAACAGCGTGGCGTCGGCCGGCTCGCCGCTCCTCCGCGCCGATCTGCCGGTTAGCGAACGAGCGACGGAGCAATGGCGGGGAGACGCTGGAATTAGTTTTTTTTTTTTCTTTCTTAAACAATCGTGCGGCGCGGACACATGGCGACCCCCGGGGGAAGGCGGCGTCCGCGGGGGCTGTTTACGCCTCAGACGCGCGCCGGCCCGCCAAACACACAGGCAAGCGTGGCGGCGGCGGCGGTCTGTTTCCACTTATCAAATCCAGAGCCGGGGCTCCTCTCAGGGCCAATACTCGGAGGAGCTGACCGAACGCTACTGTTTCAGACCTCCTCCTTCTCCTCCTCCACCACACGCCAGTTTTTTTTTTTTTTTTTTTTTTTTTTTTTTTTACATAGTTTAATTTGAAACGCTAAATGTCGTCCAGATGGTGGGAAAAAAAAAAAAAAACAACCAAAAAAAAAACTAAAAAAAAAAAACCACACAACAATTCCCGACTTGGAGTAGTTTCTCGCCTGATGTTCAGGTGTTGCAACCCCCCCCCCCGCTGCTTTATAAAGTTTAACAAAGTTTCAGAGACTAATTATCATCCCTTTTTTTATGGCTTATCATAAATTTTACACGCCGATCTGATTGGTTGGAGGGGGGGCTGAAAGTTATGCCTTTGTTAGTGCACGCGAGTGTGTGTGTGTGTGTGTGTGTGTTGGGGGGGGTTGAGTTCAAAGTGACCCAGGTTTCCTGTCATGTGGTTTTAAATGGCGTGGAAAGCCAGCGGGGGGGAGGGGGGTGAACGTCCGCGGGTTAAAGGAACGCTTCCGAAGGCCTCATTGTGATAGATACGGTTACACACACACACACACACACACACACACACTCCTCACAATACACACCTTGATCCTTGGCGCTATCTCAGAGGACGCAGGTGGAGGCTGGTGTGAATTCTTGAAACTCAAACATTAGCCTTTAGCTTTAGCAGCAAACCATGACAGGACGCTCGTTCTGTTTTGTTTTGTTTTGGTTTTTTTTTGCACAAAACAGCGAAAACAGAGGCAGCTTTGCAGCGGCGGGGCCCCGGGGCCCGGCCCAAGCCCGGTGGCTGACAGGCATGTGTCTTTGTTAAGTTAGTTTCCGTAATGGCTCTCATATGTGGCCCATTTCCTTCGGGCCCACAAAGGCGCAGGCCCTAAACCGCACCGCCCGGGCCTTAGCTAACGGGCTAATTAATGACTGCAAAGCCGCACTCTTCTTCCTCCCTCCTTCCCTCTGTTCTTCATTTATAACTCCTCGGCCTCGCTTCCCCCGAGCCCTCCTCTCTCGACTCTCCGCGGAGTTGTTTTCTTGTTTTTTTACTTTCCGCCGGCGCGCTCACGCATGCATGCATGCACACGTCGTCTGATTATTCTGTTAGCTCGCTACTTTTTTACCCCCCTTTCTTCTCCCCCTGTGCCGGACGGCCGCTGAACCTGCGTCGGGACAAATGGACGCAATTATACACACTTTACTCCCGCTCACACACACACACACACACACACACGGGCACGTAAGAACCAACAGAGCGGGTAAACTCGCAGAGCGCTTCCGACTCCTGAATTTACCCGATCGGCAGACGGTCAGTCAGGGGCGAACTTATGAAGTGAGGTTAAGTTAGTTCCTCCAAGCTAAGCTACGCTAAGCTAAGGTGAAATGCAATGATAGTGTTATATGTGGTGGAAATCAAACAAGACTACAGATGGAAATTAGCTCTTAGCTACAATCTGGTACAAACATCTCTGCTTCCGTGCTTAATTTAATTGTACACTGTCTTAATAAACCAATAAATGAAATGAAACGAGGCAGGATCGGAAAGGATTAGGGAAGGTTTTAACTTAGAGGTTTTAAGGTGGGCACTTTAAACGATAAAGATAAGGCTGGTTCGGAAAGGAGGTGAGTTCGGATGGAGTTGGATCAGTAAGACGGGACGAGGTCTGCCAGAGTTATTGTAAGCGAAGGAAACTTAATGTCATATAGGTTAGGTTTGGCTTAGCAAGGAGGCGAGATAAGATTAGATAAGGTAATATCAGATGGGATATTATGTTTTTAATCAACGCTTTGTTGAAAGCTAATGAGTTGCGCCGTATCAAACTGCAGAGTATTAGGAAGGTGGAGATATGGTGAAACAGGCTGAGATAAGATAATGCGAAGTTTATCACTTTGACTGGTATAAATCCGCCTGCAGATTCTAAATAAAGTGAAGATAATTTCAACTTCAAGAATCTATATCAAAAAGTTGATTATCCCTCCTTTTTCTCCTTTTCCTCCCTTCAAATTCCAACTTGTATTCATCCATTTTTTCCATTTAAATGAATCTCTTTTTCACATTTCGATTTCATTTTTCTCCGGCTCGCAGCTCATCCTCCTCCCGTTGCGGTTTGCACTCGTATCTGCCGACTTCACGGACGCCTTGGTCTCTCCACCTCTTTCGCGCCGGGCACACACACACACACACACACACACACACACACACACACACACACACACACAGGCAGGCGAACGTGTACGCACTCATTACCCCTGGACCCTCCTGCCTTCTGCACAAGAGCGCTATTAATTCTGAGTGTGTGTCTTGTGCATGTACACATGTTCCTTGTGCCTAGGTGTGTGTGTGTGTGTGTCTGGTGGGCAGTTTGAGGAAGGGGGCCTAGTGTTTTCTTAGGGGCTGAGCAGCGCCGGGCCCCTGCAGCACCACCTTCCCCAGTCCATTCATCCACCCCCCCTTCACCCATCCCACCCCCCTCGGTAAAAGGAGATCTTTGTGTGTTTGCGCTGCTGAAGCAGCCCCAGTCAGTCCCAGTGTTCCCAGAGGAATACAATGAATGGGAGCATTTTGTCCCACTCTATAACCCACCCCCACACACACCCACCCACCCACCCACTCCCTCCCTCCCTCCCTCCGCCACCTCTCTTCTTCTTCTTCTTCTTCTCCTTCTTCTTGGTCTTGGCCCCACAAACTACCTTCTATTCTCCCCGCATTCTCCTTTTCAGACTTCAGAGCTCGTCAGTGTCTCCGTGTGTGTGTGTGTGTGTGTGTGTGTGTGTGTGTGTCAGCCCCTCCCGCAACCCTCAGCTCCACAAACTATCAGTCTTTTAAGGAATGTGACCTAAAGAGAGTTGTCTCCGTCCTCGGCCCAGGTGATGAACACATGTGTTTGTGTTCCAGCCCCCCCCCCCCTCCTCTCCAAAGAGTGAAAAGATTTAATAAATCATGTTATTTTAAAAAAAAAAAAAAAAAAAAAAAAAATTGATGTAACTGTTTCCTGTTCCGGCATCCCAGTTTAATAATCTTGGATTTAAAAAAAAAAAAAAAAAAAATCACCCCAATTCCTCCTAATTCAATTTAAAAAAGAAGCAAAAAAAAAAAAAAAAAATGTCCGCCGCCCGGCGGAGCCCCTCCGGTCATTACCTTCTCATAACTGTTAATGAAACCAGATCAAGAAAAAGCCTTTTTTCCCCCTCTCTCTCTCTCTCTCAGCGGCAATGCAATTAAAGCGAACCCGCTCGCCCCGGCCAATCAGCACGGCTTTAGCTCCCCCCCCCCGCCGCCGCCGCCGCCATCCAGAGGATTGTAACCTGATTGAACTAATTCAGCCACGTTGCCTCACAACCTGCTGATTGTGTGAATTTGAGCTCTAATGATGGACGCTCCCTCGGGGACGGAGGGGGGGGTTAATGAATTGGTAGTAAAGGAGATGAATGGAGGCGGAGCTTCAGGTCGGCGCTACCGTAGGAGGAGGAGGAGGAGGGGCGGAAACGCAGTATAAATGCAGTACAGAGACGCCACAGTGCTGCAGTACCAGACCGGGGATGTAGTATAATCACCCCAGTGCTGCTGAACTGTACCGGTTTTGCAGTATCTTCACCCCGGTACTGCAGTAGTATCACACCGGTACTGCAGCGCAGTCATATTACTGTGGTATCATCCCCCAACTACTGCAGTAATGGCACCCCGGTACTGCAAAATAATGACCCAAGTTCTGCTGTACGACCGCAGTATGGCGGTACAATCCCATTACTGCAGTATCATTGCCCCAGTACTGCAGTACGATCCCAGTACTGCGGTGTCATCGCCCCAGTACTGCAGTGCAATCCCAGAACTGCGGTATCATCGACCAAGTATTGCAGTACTATCCCAATACTGCGGGATCATCATCCAAGTACTACAGTACAATCCCAGTACTGCTGTATCATCATCCAAGTACTGCAGTACAAACACATGGGTATTGCAGTACAATACCAATAATGCAGTGTAATGGCCCCAGTACTGCAGTACAATCCCAGTACTGCAGTATCATCATCCAAGTATTGCAGTACAAACACATCAGTACTGCAGTGCAATACCAATAATGCAGTATAATGGCCCCAGTACTGCAGTACAATCCCAGTACTGCGAGATCATCATCCAAGTACTACAGTACAATCCCAGTACTGCAGTATTAACATCCAAGTATTGCAATACAAACACATGGGTACTGCAGTACAATACCAGTACTGTGGTATCATCACTCCAGTACTGCAGTAAAATACCAGTAATGCAGTATAATGGCCCCAGTACTGCAGTACAATACCAGTAATGCAGTATAATGGCCCCAGTACTGCGGTATCATCACCCAAGTAGTGCAGTACAATCCCAGTACTGTAGTATCATCATCCAAGTACTGCAGTACAAACACATGGGTACTGCAGTACAATACCAGTACTGCGGTATCATCACCCCAGTACTGCAGTACAATCCCAGTACTGCAGTATAATGGCCCCAGTACTGCAGTACAATCCCAGTACTGCAATGTGATCATGTCAACTCATCCGTTGTCATCACAGTATTTATATTGTTTTTTTTGATACATTTTTTTCACTTTTAATTTTTTTTTTTTTTAATCAATGTTATATGTATTTGTTATTGGAAATAACTATATAACCTCAGTGTTGAGGGAGTGACCTTATTAAAAAAAAAAAAAAAAAAAAAGTTATTTATAAAAAAGAAACAACAGCGCGGACGTAAATAAAAAAAGTCGGCGGTGGGTCAGAGCACGTCTGGAATGAAAAACGTGTGAGGAGAAAAATGAAGAGATCCGTCAAAAGCGAAAAAAAAAAACAAATGTGTGTGTGTGTGTGTGTGTGTGTGTGTGTGTGTGTGTAGGGGGCAGAGAAGTGACGGGAAAAATGTAAAAGCGTCTGCGTTTTCTACGGGGGAGACAAAAGGAGACTGTTAATGGCAGACGCTTTGACTCACAGGGAAAACAGAGAGGGGTGGAGGGGTGGTGGTGGTGGTGGTGGGAGGTAATGGAGGCTAAAAATAAGAGAAAAGAAAAACACCTCGGAAAGAGGGAGGAGGAGAAGACGGCGTTCGGGACGTCTGGGGGGGAAAAGGAGCGGACAAAGGCGTCCAATCAGAAGCCGGAGGGGAAAAACTGACAAGTTGGACGGACGGCGAAGAAGAAGAAGAAGAAGAAGAAGAATCACTTCTTCTTCTCGTCGTCGTCCTCCTTCTCACTCTTCTTTGTCGTTCGTCTGGTTCTGCTGTTTGTTGTCGCCCACACACACACACACACACACACACACACACAAGGTGGACAGACGTGCTCCAAACGATGAGTTCGGCGTCGTCCGTAGCGCTGAAAATGAAATTGCATGCAAGTTTAAAGTAGGTAGTAAAGTTGAAGGAGCAGTCGGGGGTTGGAGGAGGAGGAGATGGGGGTCCCCCTAGACCGGGTCCGGTCGGGCCCCGGTGGCCCCAAAGACTGGCCCCTCGCCCCCCCTTTTACTCTTAAAGAGGGTCTTTGAAGGCGACATGAAAGTGTCTGTCGGCTGTTTTAAGGCCGGCGTGTCGGATGCTTTCTCTGCGCCTCCGACGTGTCGCTCCCCCTCCCCCCCACGCCCACGCCCACTTCACAATTTATTCATTTGAATTAATCGATTAAGTTTTATTGCAGCAAATATCACGAACACCATCTTTTCGAAAAAAAAAACCCAAAACAAAACATTGTTTTATATACATTTATATTTAATCGTTTATTTAATATTTTATCACAGTGGATTATTTTATTTCATAGTATATTTATTTATTGTTTTATTGTATACATATATTTTATATACATTACATTTAATCTTTTACTTAGTATTTTATCGCAGGGGATTATTTTATTTTACATTATATGTATTTATTGTTTTATTTTGTACATATATTTTATATACATTTTATTTAATCGTTTATTTAATATTTTATCACAGTGGATTATTTTATTTTACATTATATTTATTTATTGTTTTATTTTATACATATATTTTTATATAAATTTTATTTAACCGTTTATTTAATATTTTATCGCAGTGGATTATTTTGTTTTGTATCATATTTATTAATTGTTTTATTTTATTTTATACATATATTTTTATATACATTTTATTTAATCGGTAATTTAAAATTTTAATGCAGTGGATTATTTTATTTTATATTATATTTATTTATTGTTTTTTTTATATATATATATATATATATATAAAATAAAACAATAAATAAATATAATAAATAAATAAATTGTATTTACATTTAATTTGTTTGAATTGTATGTTTATGTACAGTATTTTATCGTTTATCATTATTTTATCACATATTATCGTACTGGGTTATTTTATTTTATATTTATTTTATAAAAAGATAAATATGTAATTTAATGTGTTTGCATTTTATATTCACCTACAGTAATTTATTGTTTTTCATTATTTTATCCCATTTCATCGCAGTGAGTTATATTTTATTTTGTGCTATTTATTTTATTTCTTTATTTTTTAAACCCCGGTTAGCGCCGCACCTCTTGCCCTCACTTAAATTTCAATCAATTTGAACCGCAACGCGCGCGTTACCGCGAAATAAAACCCGGATCGCGGCGACAAAGCGAAGCGAAAGTACCTCGGGCACTGACGGGAGCACCGCGTCGGTCCCGCGTCCTCTGCTGTTTTTCCCGGGGACCCGTAATGCGAAACACACTCTGCCGAATTTCATTAAGGGCCGGACTAATGAGCAATTTAGCAAACAAGGACGAGCCATGTGAGAGCCCAGGGGTCAGACACGGAGGAATTTCTCTCATTTTTCGCTTTTTCTTCTTTTCCTTCCTCCTCCTCGTCTTATATCCGGCTTCCCCCCCGCCCCGCCGCCCCGCCAGAAGCGGTAACGCGACTGGAAATCATCCGCGAGGTCCGGTCGGCGACGGGCGTCTCTCTGTCGTCCGCGGGGTTCTAAATAAAGTTTTGACATTCAATTAAAAAAATGTTCAGTAAAAAACAAAACATGTGTGTTGTCTCAGGTTCAGGGTCACATGCCTCCGCTGATGATCCCCGTGTTTCCCCACGACCAGCGCTCCCTGGCCGCCGCCGCCGCCGCGCAGCAAGGCTTCCTCTTCCCGCCGGGCATGTCCTACAAGCCAGGTACGCACACACACACACACACACACACACACGCGTACAGAAGTGTTAAGGGAATAAAAGGATCTCCGCCCTCGCACAAAAGACCCGTGACAGTTCTTGTCAAGTGAAGCTTCCAGGGGAAAAAAAAAAAAAAAAAAAAGGATGAGCAGGTTTCACCGCCGCTTTCTCCCACACACACACACACGGACAAACACACACATATCCCAGTCCATGTTAATGAGGTGTGTCAGGTGAGGAATGTTCTGGAAATGAGCGGAGAGATTTACAAACCTTGCTTGTTCATGTTCAGGGGGCAGGAGGGGGGGAACAATACATTGGACACAGAGCCCAACTGGAATGTCTCTTTTACGGCGTGCTGAAAGCATGGCGGTTGCACAACGCGGAATTTCACACTTTCTCACACACACACACACACACACACACACACGAGCACGGACTCAACAATGCACACATAATAATGATGTAGACAGACGAGTAGCAGTGGTGTCCGACAAAGTCTCTCCCTGGATGAGCGTGTGCGTGCGCCGTGTTTTGGTGAAATCCATGTGGATTCTGCAAACGCACACACACACACACACACACACACACACACACACAAGCACTTGAGGTCTCCTTTAGCGTAGTTTCTCAGCACCACCTGCTTCAGCCTTCACACATTCCTCTCTCGCTCCAGGTGCTCACCTGAAGCCACGCGAAACCCCGCCGCTCGTGCAGTCCGTGCATGTGTGCGCGTGTGTGTGTGTGTGTGTGTGTGTGTGAGATGCGCTCGTTCTGCAAGGCCCTGGAAACGAAGAATGGATTAGAAAACCATTATTGCAACAAAAGGCCGCGGACATGGAAAGCCTTTTAGGGACACGCCGCAGGAGGTCGGCCATGAATATACGAGTGTATCCTGCGGTCACACAAACACACACACATACGCATGCACGCGCTCACACACACACACACACACACACACACACATGCGCGCTCTAACCCCTGAATTAAAACACCCGTGACCCCGACATGTTTCATCTGGAAGGCATAAAAACACTAGAGACAAAGGGAGGCGCAGGCAGGCCGGGGGCAGGGAGCAGGTTAGTTCTTGTGCAGCCAAGCTCCCGTTAACAGCGTGTGTGTGTGTGTGTGTGTGCGTACCTACGTACGTGTGTGTGTGTGTGTGTGTCTTATTCTCAACAGGTGAGAATTACCCCATGCAGTTCATTCCATCGACGATGGCAGCTGCGGCGGCGTCCGGAATCAGCCCCTTACAGCTGCAGGTAGGCCGGCCTCTTGGCGGCGCTCTGCGGACTCGCCGATGTTTTGCCGCAACCTTTTCTTCTTCGGTGATTTCCGAGATGACTTTCGGGTGTCTGAAGTCGAGTCGGATTTGATTCCAGCTTGATATTGGCGGAGCTTAATATCTGCCTGGAGACGGATGGGGCGGGAGGTTCGGGAGGCCACAGATGATATCAGACGACTGATACCGATCGTGCTAACGGCTACATGCTAATAGCTTGAATGATGAAATTATAGCTGTAATGTTCAAAAAAAAAAAATAGACGCCAGGTGAGAGGCTGGGAGACCTGCAGACAGGACAGGAAGAGTGTAAGGAGTGAGAGGTGCATCGCGGGATATCCCTCAGCTAAGCTGCGCCCACGGCTGCTTAACTAGCCGGCTAGCTTAGTGCTAACTACAGGCTTTCTCACAAAACGAGTGGGAGATGGCTCCACAGTAACTGAGTGCTCCCAGTGTGTGTGTGTGTGCGTGTGTGTGTGTGTGTGTGTGTGTGTTTGAGGCAAAACACAAACATGTCCGCCTTTGAAACCCCCTTTGGATAACATTTTCTCCAACAATGCGAAATTATAAAATGCATATATATATATGATATAATTTTCTTTTTTTCTGAATTTATTCCAATATATTTCCATTATATTTTCCGTCATGCATCTTTATTTGCTTTATTTGAATATTTTCACTTCCCCTTCCACCCGCTTGCAAGACGATACTTTCCTTTTTTCCTCTGGTTTAGATGTTTTTTTCTCGATATTGTCCGGTTCCATTGCTAGAAGCGTCAGATAACTTCTGCTCCCTCCTTTGCAGCCAGACTCAAGCAGAGTGGCGGACAAGAGCAAGAAATTTAGGAAAATAAGGATATTCTCGATCCCGGCGTTGAAACTTCCACCGCCGCCGTAACAGTTGTGGCCGGCAGGGGGCCTGCGCTTTAGTCTCCGTCACAGTTGTCATAGCGACGCAATGTTTCTCGACACCCACACACGAAAACATCGGGAAAAAGTTCTCAAAGATGAAATCACATTGCGCGGCCGATCAAACGGTCGCGGGAACCGGATTCCGGGGTCGGGACAAAAAAGGGAGGAGGTACAAGGGCGAGGGACTGGAGCGCGGCGAGGAAAAACAAATGGCGGGGCGTCGGGGGCGGAGCGGCCGCTCAAAGGTGAGCAGCTCCATAGAAAAGACAGTCAAGATAAGGGACGGGTAAAAAAAAAACAAAAAAAAACCCTCTCCTGGCAGCCTCGCCCTGGGGTTAAGTGGGCAGAAACAGCCCATAATGTTTTTTTTCTAATCGAAATAAATCGTTTTTTTTTCTGACTCCCTATCCATCGCCGGCTCCAGGCGCACAATGGCGGTGCAGTCTATGCCCCGTGCATGAAACCTTCTCCACTCCTGCCTCGACGCCGCCGGCCGGCGGGCCAAGGCTAGCAGGGAGAACCCGCAGATACGCCGCCTCACCTGAAGGCAGAATGAAAAGGAAGGCCGACGGCTTTTCAAACAAATCTAGAAAAGAAAAAAAGTGAAAGAGGAATGAAATGAGAGGAAAGGAAAGAAAAAGCGTGAAAAAAGACGTAGCAGGAAGTGAGGGCGAGCGCTCGCCGGCGGGGAGCGAATCTTAGAAGACCCGGTGAGTCGGCCGGAGGAGAGGGACATCAGAAAGGGTTTGTTGCTAAACAAACAAACAAAACAAAGAAAACTTAGTTTCTAGAACTCTCTGGAATTTAGAAAAGCTAACTGGCTTCTCTCTGAAATTAAAAGCTCGCGTGCTAGCCAAAAAGGAAAAAAACAAACTAAACAAAACAAAAAAATTTAAACTGAACCCCGGAAAACTCCCGATGAATTCCACAGAAAAGATATAAAAGGATGAAATAAACAAACACAAAACTAACAAACGACTCAGAACTAATATAAAGCAAAAATTCTAGATGATATCTAGATAAAATGACGAGCTTTCCCCCCGAAATTTAAAACAAAAGGCTTGCACTAGCAAGCTAGCCAAAACAAACTAACAAATAAAACAGATTTTTTTTTTTCAAGAAGTCCCGAAAAACTACGAATTGAATCAAGAAAATTACTCAAAAACAAACAAACAAACAAACATGAACCATAACAAGCCCCCAGACTGTGGATGGACTCTGGAGAAAATGATTGATTTTCAAAACAAACTAACAAATAAACCAGATTTTTTTTTTTTTTTTTCAAAAAGTCCCGGAAAACTACTAATTGAATCAAGAAAATGACCCAAAAAAAAATTCAAGCAAAAAACAAACAAACAAACATGAATCATAACAAGGCTCCAAACTCTGGACGGATTCTGGAGAAAATGATTGATTTAATCCACAAATTAAAGAAAAAACAAAAAAAACAAAACGCTGCTGCTAGCATGCTAGCCAAGACAAGCTAAAAAAGTAATAAAAAAAAAGGCCCCAAAACTTTTGCTGTGTTCAAGAAGAAAATCATGTACTCTGCCAAAATAAAAAAAAATTATAAATAAATAAACACAGGCTGAGGCTAGCACGCTAGCAAATACAACCAAAAACAAACAAAAATTTAGACATAAACACCCCGAAAGTCTCCAGATGGAGTCTTGCAATGATAGCCCCCCCCCCCCGGGGAATTAAACTTGAAAGGCCGATGCTAGCGTGCTAACGGCGGCGCTTATCTGCGGCCCATCAGCCGTCACTCAAAAAGCTGGCGATGATGAATTGCGCAGGAATTCCGCCCCACCAGCACAACACCTGGCCGGGGCGATTCATCAGGCTTTATTGGCGGCGGACACCTGCGGCAGCGGAGCGGCACGCCGCGCCGTAACGGTTATCACACAACATATTTGCTTAAAAAAAAAAAAAACAAAACAAAAAAAAAAACAGCTTCCTCAAGGCGGGTCGGTATTTCAACACACACTCCCACTTACACGCTGATAAACACACGCGCTTTGGCAATAACTGGTGTAAACAGCAAATACAAAGCGGCGTTCCTGGCAAGGCAGACAATGAGGCTCCATCGCCGCGGCGACGCTCTTCTCCTTCTCATTTGGACGCCGTCCCTCCCTCAGAGCCCTTATTGGATTTGTATTGCGGGGCTTGTCGTTAAATCGAGGCTCTCATTAGCGGCTATTGACTAAGCGAAGCGCCACGGAGCGACGGGCTTATCTACCGCTACTGCTTTTTAAGAGCGACGCGGAGAACCGGAGGCGGAGAACAACCTGAATGATGAAAAAAAGAAAAATCGGAGGCGGCGGCGGCGGCGGAGGAGGAGGAGGAGGAGGAGGGAACGTTTACGAGAAAGTAACCGGCGGCGTGTTAGGACATTGTTTGGACAACAATACTGCGGTGGCGGCTGTTGTGGTGGAGGGGAAAGATCACATCTGTGAGATTAAAACCCGGGTTTAAATTTTCTCGCTTTCACCCGGGCCGCCGTTAGCGGCGCTAGCGCAGGTAGCGTCAAAACAAAGTCCGCCGTACAAAGATGTAGTGGTATCTTTATTTTTTCAGGTCAGGTCACTTTGGCGTTTTCCCATTTGCTAAAGAGATACCACGGTGACCCCCCCTCCTACCCTCTTTTTGCGTGCCTTAATTGAATCACCCCCCCACCACACACACACACACACACACACACACACGTTTTCAAACAGCTCCTCTCGGCTCCCAAGGTCACGCCAAATCGAATCGTCCACGCTTAAACAGAATCATTTATAACAATGCGAGGAATCACTTCCCATGGGTTCACGCCCGCAACAAGGAGGCCAGTCTGTGTGTGTGTGTGTGTGTGTGTGTGTGTGGAGGTGCAGATTTAAAAGCCCTATCCGTGTGACGGTGTGCAGGAATGGAATAAAGAAGATGTGTCACAAGGTGTCAGAAGGTCAGAAAGCTGGATTTTTCTCTAAAACGGCAAGGCAGGACTCGGGAGATATTTAATTTCATATTATTTTCATTCATTCAGTCATTCACGCCCCGGCTGTCATTGTGTTTATATCATATTGTATGAAATAACTATGTATGATTGTCGGCGTCTGTGAACCGAAGCTCTTTGCACGTGTGCGTCTTTGCATCGCGCGCGTTCGTATTTTCCACGACGGGCCGAAAAGGCTCAAAAAAACTTCCCCCTCAGGGTTTCCGCCTTGACGTTTGCCGTTTCCGAGTAAATTGCCGGGTCTTTCATCCGCTCCCCCGTCCGTCTGTGTAATTTGAGACGATGATCCCGCTATCTTAGTCGCGTTGAAGCGCTCGAAATTTTTATTTTTATTTTTTTTGAGGGGGGGGGGGGGGGATCCGGAGGGTCGATGTTTGCGGAGGAAGAAGAGAAGCGGCGGACGTAAACAAGACGTCTGGCGCTAGCTGTTAGCAGCCACGAACTGTTAGCCAGGGTGTACCCGATCGCGGAGCTACAGCTACGTCGCTAGCGAGGAATACGATTTATGTTCATCGGAAAGACTCGCTAATCCTGGCGGTTCGGACTCTTGCGGAGAAAGTTCACGGTATCGTCTGGGAATTTGAGAATAAAAGGAGAGTACAGGTTTCCTGAAACCGCGGTCTAGCTAGCTTGCGGAATGGTGTGGTTTGTTTTTTTTTTTTTTTTGCCTGTTTGTGATGTAGCACAGGGGTTGATTGACACCGTGCACTATCTGAAGCCCTCTGGCTCGCACGCCGCCACTGTGGTTACGCTATAGTGCCACAGCGGCTCTCTCTCTTTCTCAGCTCTGGCTCTGCTTTCCCCCGTGGGCTCGGCCTTTGGGAGGCGAGGGACAATAACCCCCCCCAAAAAAAACGGACTCTCCCGATCGCGCTAACATGTTTTTCCCCCCACTTCCTGTGTTTGCACGCACCCAAATGCATGCTTCAACCCTTGCATGGGATTGTCTCTCCGAGCATCGTCACATCGAGCTAGTTCGGAAACGCTAAACAATAGATAGCGACGAGACACAAAGGCGCGAACCAGGCAAACGGGAGCTACTCGCCGGTTTAGCGCCTCGCCCGAGGACACGTCGGGACGTAGACGGGAGGAGGCGGGAATCGCACAGCCGTCGGCCTTACCCGATCCACCGACGCGCAGGAATGCAAAACCGGTTGACTCGCTAGAAGTGTAGCTCGGGTTCAAAGTCCCGGGATGTTCCGAGCCTTATTCTGGCTTAGTTTTAGCTTTAGCTTTAGCCGGTAAAAGGCCGTCGTCATCATTTTAACGAGTGCCGTTCAGACCTGCTCCAAATGAGGAGTGAGCGGGTGTTGTGATTCGGCGTAACACCCTGTCAGACCAGGCATCGGTTCTCCTTTAGCCGTCCCCTCCGATGGAAGTACAGTTTGCACCGGCTGACGCCCGAATCCCGGAGAACGCTATTTAGCGGACCGTCTTTGTGGACAGATGCCGCATCCGTGCTGCTCCCGGCCTCCAGACAGCTGGTTGGCAGCAGCGCAGCGGCAGAGTGGGCATTAGCCTGCGCACAAAGGGAGTCCTATAAGCCGCGGGGGTTTAGGGGGGGGGGTTACTTCCCGAAGGCTGCGAACGTCTTAATTAAGACGCTCATAGCGGATGCTAACATCGCTAGCTGTCCGTTTACCTGTCGGCCGCCCCGACCGTTCCGTACCCCGCTCGGGGTTTTTTTTTTTTTTTTTTTTTTTTTCAAATCGCGCCAATGTCGTGCTATCAGTGTGGGAAACTGCAGCGGGGCCGATTGTCTCCAGTGCCTCGGAGCGGACCCCTTCACAAGCGGCGAATTCCTGCCGAAGAAAGGCCCCCTTTGTGCGCCGGCTAATGCGCGGGAAATACAGTTGCGCGGTGGACATTCTTCTACGAATCATAAGACGCGCTCGGCCGTCTGTCCGCCGAGGACGTCCTGTCGCCCGGCGCGGATACCAAAGGTGGTTTCACGCCTTAAGAGCGGGTTGTTTTTTTCCTTTATTTGTTTTTGTTTTTCATTTCTATTTATTTCTTTTTTTTTTTTGCTAGCGCGCATTTTTTCCTTCGCCCCACAATAGCCGCCTTTGTCTTTCCGGACGCAAATAAACCGAGTGCGAGCGGGACAATGGCGGCTCGCAGCTGGGTTCCCGGGTGTTTGCTCTCAACTCTAATGCTCTCGGTGCAATATTTGGAATCTGTCGTGTGTGTGTGTGTGTGTGTGTGTGGGAAGAGGGGTAGTAGGGATGGGTGGTGGGGTGGGGCAGCCAATCCATTTCCTCCTCCTCCACTTCCTCCACCCCAAACCCGCTGAAAAAGACAAAACCTCATTTGTTTCCGTGCTCTCTCCCGGAGATCGATAGCCGGACTCGCCCATGGCGGAGGGGGGGGATCCTCTACTCCGACCCCCCCCCCTCGCTTCCCCTTCGAGAACCTGCTGATGACGACAAAGGCGGAGCGATCATTAGGATTTTAGTCAAATTAGCACTAATACGACCCCTCCTCCGTCAATTTGTAATTTAGAAAATTGCGGCATTGTCTCGCCGGTGGAGGAGGCTGAAAAGTGAGAGGTCCGGTCGCGGTTGTTTACGCTGCACACACACACCCCCAACCCCCCCCCCCCCCCCCCCCACGCCGCCGCCGCCGCCCCGCCAATCAATCTCCGAGCGTCTTTAAGTAAAGAGGAGACGGAGGGGGAAAACAGCTCTTATTCCCTTTCTGCCGTTTTACGGGACTGCTGACGGAGTAGCAGCCCGCCGCACAATAGGTCTAAGTGTCTTTTACATAATAGCATGTGTGTGTGTGGGCAATACACCCCAAATGTGTGTGTGTGTGTGTGTGTGTGTGACCCCCCCCCCCCACCCTCCTCCTCCCGCCCCCGCCTCGGTAAGAATATCAGGCAACACCAGAAGTAACTCTGCGGTCTGCGTGATTGACAGCAGAGGCCTCGCCGCCAGCCACTCCGGGCGCATTCTTACGGGGATTTCATATCGCCGGGGGTCGGCCCGGCCGCTCGCCGCTCCTTCCAAGGAAAATAAGCGGCGTGACATCAGGGCTTTGTCTCGGCGGCCGGGGGGCCCCTTCTGTTTGTGTTTAATATCGTTCAGAGAGCGCTGGAAAGAGGGGCCCCGACCGCCGGGGCCCCCCCGGCGCTGGGGAAGGCGAAACGACGGTGGTCTCGTGTGTCTGCGGCCCCCGGCCTTCGCAGTTTTGACTACGGGGGAAATCAGATCTCACAACACGGAGGGCCGGCGGGGCGGCGATCGAGGAGAAAACGCCGTAAAGTTTGGTTTTTTTTTTCCTCCTTAAAAACATTTTTTTTTTAAAATCCGTCCGACCGTCGATCGGACGCTATCAGTGACGGGGGTCAGACGGGGTGACGCCCCCCCCCCCCCCTTCCCCTCGCCGCCGCTCTGATTCGCAGATTATTATCGGAGAAGTCGGGGGGCCCCTTCGCCGCGACCGGAGCTTTGAAAAGGTTAAACTATCGGGGTAACAAAGAAGCTCTGTGCCGCCTCCCAGCGCCAAACCCTGCTATTGTCCCATCTGAGGGGGAATGGATGCACCCCGACATCTGGGGGGGGGGGGGGGACAGTCGGGCGGGTTCGCCGGGCGCTCATGTCGATTTCAGAGGTGTGTGCGCGCGCGTGTGTGTGTACATCTGTTTGCAGGGGGAGATCAGAGAAGCGCGCGTGTGTGTTTTCGCCGCGATCGAAACGAAAGGAGGAAAAGCCACTGACTGGCTGCTGGCGAAGGATGTTAACAGCCTGTCGGTTTTTTTTTTTTTTCGCCCCCCCCCCACCTCTCCCCCCCCCCCCCTCCCTCCGCAGCAGTTGTACGCCGCCCAGCTGGCGAGCATGCAGATCTCGCCGGGAGCCAAGATGGCGCCCCTCCCTCAGGCGCCCAACGCGTCCGGTCCCCTCTCCCCGACGGCGCTGAAGAGCGAGAAGAGGGCGTCCAGTCCGGTCACGCAGATAAAGGTGAGTCGAGGAGGAGGGACGCACCTTCATTGAGGATCAACCGGTGTGTGTGTGTGTGTGTGTGTGTGTGTGTGTGTGATGGCAGGCCGGTTTGCACAACACGCTCTCCGCAAAAGTGTGTTTAGAAGACGCAGGGAAACATATTAAGAATCCCGATGACGAAGAACCCCGGCGAGGAAAAAAAAAAAAAGAAAAGTGAGAGACTGGAAAACTCCGGAGCCGTCGAAACGGCGATCCGGACAAACCCTCCCGCCCGCCGCCGCCACCCGCCCGACTCCCACTCCCACTCCCACTCCCACCCCCGCCCGTCAATTAGAAACAGCTTATTTAAAAGACACACACACTCACATGGACACACTCACAAACTGACACTGGCGCTGGCTGCTGTTTGGCAGCGGCCCAGACCTCTTCACTGGAGAGAGCGCACGCCTCATCTTTGCGGCGGTAATGGAAGCCATATGTGTCGAGAGTGTGTGTGTGTGGGTGTGTGTGTGTGTGTTGCAGCGAGGGAGGAGGGTGCACAGCTGCAAGCGGCGTCACAATAGACCAGCGTCAGAGCTCTCCAACGGCAACAGCCCCGCCCTCCGAAGTCCACAGCCGTCGCTAGCGCCGCCGCCAACACGCCACCCGCGAGCGTCGCCGCCGTCCGGCCTCGGGAGAGTTCGCGTTTGGTCTAGAAGCCTTCAATACGAAAAAAAAAAAAGAATCACCGGAATAAAAAAAAAAGCCCGACTGATCAGCAGAGGCCTATTAGCGGAATTAGCATCTGTTGGTAGCCGCTAATGAACGATGGAGAAAAGTACAAATCCGTTGAATCGCCGCCGCTTCTGAAGAGCGAGCGCCAAAACACGGACGAAGTTCAGATCCCCGTGCGGAGCAGGACGTTAGGAAACACCAAAACTCCTCCCCCAGACCGCCTCCACACTAGCTCCTCTCCTAGCATACTCTGGTACACTGTACTGTTTATTTTCATCACGAACGCACGCTTACACTGTGATTCTCTGATTGGACAGGAGGAAGGAGCCACGCAGCCGCTCAACCTTTCGGCGAGACCCAAGACGGCCGAGCCCCTCCGCTCCCCGACCTCCCCGACGCAAGCGCTGTTCCCCGGGAGCAAGACCAGCCCCACCGGCATGGGCAAGGGCCGCATCCCCAGCCCCATCCCCGCCATGGGCCGCAACACCTCCCTGGGTTGGTAGCCGCCGCTAACGCCGGCGCGGAGAGGTCGACAGGGCGCGGGCAGGCGGAGAAACATACCGGCGGCGAGCGGCGACTCCCCGCGAGCGGCGCCCGCCGCCAGGGAGGGGGTTGGTTTTCCGGTTAGCATGGAAGTGACACGGCGGTGATGGATGGACCGGGCGGGGGAACCGAGTCGCGCTCCGGCCTCCGATTGCAATTAGCGCTGATTTCCGAACCATCTGTGCTCCTTCCGGCGCAGGCCTGCTGGCGCTCGACGTGCTCAGGGGGCCGCGATGTCATCTGCATACGAACGGAAAAGGGCCGAGGCACTGAAAAGAAACTAGACGTCGGACGCACTGGATTCCTGGTTTTTGGAGTTCACGTGGTTTGTTTGGGTGTCCGTCGCCGCCAGCGGCTAATTGCAGCTAATCGGAGCCGCTTCCTGCTTATTGGTGTCCTCGTGTTGACCTTGAGGAAGTCAAGCGAGGGCAAAGTCGGATAATTCGGTGCCAAATCACAACGCGGCGGTATGATGTCGTCTGGGTCTGGAGCCAAACGCTAGCCACTCAGCCTTTTCACTAGCCAGAATTCCGTCATCGAAAAATTAGACCTGCAAGGGAAAGGTCGACCTTTCCGGGGGCGTCCTTCTGTCACGGCCCAGGGATTTTCCAACGTAACAAGCCACTCAGCCGCGATTTTATCGTCGATAAACGATGGCGACCTTCCGCCTCGACGACACGGCGCTTTAATCCCAGAGAACCGGATTCTTTAAAGATAGCGGATTGGTATCCTTGAAAACACGTCGTCGTGGCGTCCGTCTGCACCAACCCGCCGTCTCCCCATCTGCGCAGACACGCTCCCCACTCCCGTAAAAAAAAAAAAAAAAAAAAAGAAACACCTCACCATTCCCTCATCCGGAAAAAACAAAAACATCCCACCGCCGCCACCCTCTTCCGCCTGCCGCCACACACAGACAAACCCAAGCGGCGTCGAATTAGCGTGATAGACTGCAGACACCTCAACCCCGCGAGGAGACCTAGGAGTGTGTGGCGTACGTGCGCGCTCGCGTGTGTGTGTGTGTGCATGTATTTGCGTTTTTTTTTACAGGAGGCCAAAGCCCTGTATTTAGCCTCAATGAAAAACCCTGGCAGCGGAAACAGTGAAACCCGGCGCACGTTATTTGGAATTTTAAGAGTTTCCTCACATCATTGTCTGCCCGCGCTAGACCTTTTATGCCCCTACCTCCGCTATCTGTTATTAAGGCTAATCTGAACCCTCTCATTACCCCCCTTCGCCCCGCCGCCAGAAAACAATTTCACCCGTTCCTCTGTAGTGGCTTGGAGGACGCGGCGCTCCTGTTCCCCCTGCAAAGTTATTTTTTGCCCCTCTCTGCCGCGGCCACCCAGGCGTTCGGCTCTTCCGACACGTCCGCTAATTAAACCAGGAGGGCGACGGAAAGGAAAAAAAAAAACATATTTATTTACCGCCCCGCTCTCCCCGTTTTCTTCAAAATGCGCATCGGCTTCAGAAGCGCGAGAGCGTAAACAAGGAAGGGACTGGAAGGAAGGCGGGGGGGGGGAACAACTTCGGCAAACATTTGGCCCCCGTTAAGGCCTCAGAGTAAATAACCCCGGCCACGTTTCAGTATTATTTAAAGCAGCTGCCGCGTCGTCGCTTTGAATGATGATGTCGCCGCCGGGGTTTTAACGCCGAGCTCGCCGCTAGACGGAGCGTTCGGGGCGGCGCCGCCTTTATGTGAGGTTTGAGGCAAAGGAGCCGCGATGTCAGAAGACGCCGGCGTCGAGTCGGGCCAGCTGGGGTTATTCGAGAGGTCAAAGAGCAGAGAGGCGTCGGCTGAGGACACGTTTTGGTTGCAAACATTAGTTTTATTGTAGGTTTTGGATTGTCGGCATCCGTCCAATTTGGCTGGTTGTAGTTTTTCTCAAACGGCATCCGGAATGCAAGACTATGGAACGGCGACTCTCACAAGTACCGCCCGCTAGCAGGGCGTTCCCATCCATGGGAGGCCCAGGGCCCATTTGGAGTCGGACAATCGCAGGAAAATTGATGAGGGTGCTTCTTGCGATGCCATCGTTCTTTCAACAAGGCTAGTGAAATTGTGATGTCGCTAAATCGCCGGGTCGAGGCAGAGGGCCGCCCACATTCGGCCGGCGTATGTCCGAGGTTTCCGCGCTGATACGGGGCAGTGTTTCCTCGCCACTGTCGCCAAGTGCTGGCTCACGGGGGCATGTTGGGTTCCTGTGGATCATCTTAAAGAGAAAGTGTCATCAAACATCGACGTTGTTCTGGGGCGCCGTATAAATAAAATCTGACTAGCCTCAGTGGCTAGTGAGCAAAAGTCAAGTCTTGATCCCACCCCTGGAGGGGCAAGTGTCTTTTTCCCCCGGAAGGGCGGCAGGGATCAGCCCTCCTTCCAGTCGCCTCAGAGGGCAACTCTCGCAAGTCCTCCAACTTGGTTCCCCCTGCAAACATACCTTCGACGGCATTTCATTGAAGGACACTGTGGCGTTTTGTCCAGCCTGGAGGGCGTTTAATAACACATCTGTCCAGCCTGGAGGGCAGTTCACTACGTTTAGTTCAACTGAAATGCGCTTATAACGCAGCTGAATCTTATTTGTCCATTGTAAGGCCACTTTGGGGTACACTTTGGGGCCACTCCATCATGTTTTTCTCCACTTTCGAGGGCATCTTATCATTTTTTTTGTCCGAAGGACTTGTTGCGCACGACCCACCTCGGAGGGCATCCCGCTTTTTCCACCGTCCATAACCCTCCCACCCCAATAGCTGTTGTCATACCGTGGTCACTCGAACACATCCTCAGAGCTGAATGGTTTCGCTTTCCCTTTTGAACCCAAAAGAGTCCCTTAAAAAAGTTTGCAACGTGTTTCGCAACAGGGCTGCAATTCAGCGCTTTCGGGGTGGAGTTGGTCAGGAAGTACCTTCTGGTACCAGTTATCGGGATCATCAGGATTCAACGAGTTAAGAAAAGAGGAGTTCAATCAGAAAGGAAACTGCGGTTGGAGGCCCGATGAGAAGCAGAGTCCCAACTGTCCTCTTCGCTTTCCCTTTCCAAGTGATAGACTCTTCCTTTTTTTTTTTTTTTTTTTTTTTTTTTTCCTATTCCCCTCAGACATCCTCTCCAGCCTGAACTCCACGGCTCTGTTCGGGGACCAGGACGCGGTGATGAAGGCCATCCAGGAGGCGAGGAGCATGAGGGAGCAGATCCAGAGGGAGCAGCTCCATCACCACCACCACCAGCAGCAGCAGCAGCAGCAGCAGCAGCACCAACAGCAGCAGCAACAGCAGCAACAACAGCAGCAGCAGCAGCAACATGGACACCAGAGCCTGGAGGCCAAGCTGTCGGCGCTCAGCAGCATGACCCTCAACAACGGCAACAAGGTGAGCCGCCGCCTGTCAATCACCGTGTGATGCATTTCCTGTCCTGGGTGCCGTATTGGCCCCCTGTTGACCTCTGCTAGCTTAACCCCTTAATGTAGCATTTAGCAGTGTGGCAGAGAGGAATTTTATATCCGGGTGATGAGTCTAATTATAGTTTACGACATATAATTGTAATTTTTTTTATGGCGTTTTTAACCCTTTTTGACCTTTCGGGTCACTCAGTTTAATTAAGAAAAAAAATAAACAAAGAGAAAACAATGTGTTGAACTTGGCCGGAGCGGATTGCTATCATCGGATGTGGGGAATGCGACAAATGAAATAAAATAAAATAAAACAACATTAACGGAGCTATAAAAAAAAAAAAAAAACAGAGACCTGTGTTTTAAATCGAGACATAATAATAATGTAATAATAACAGCAATAACGATAGCACAGAGCTAACCAGGCAAATCAGGAAAAACTGGGGTTTTAGAGTCTTGCTCAAGAACACTTCGGCACGCGGGCAGCCTATTATTATAATAATCATAAAATGAATAGTTAGAAGAATGTCCATATGAATGTTACAATTGCAACAATAATTTATAATAGTCTGACTCATTATAATGATGATACTAATGTGACTATAATAGCAACAAGACAATAATAGTAAAATCATAATTATGATAACAATAATAATAATAATGTGAATGTAATAACAACATCAACAGAAATAATAATAATGATGATAAGAAATGACAGGATTAAACATAGCAGTCGAACTTTGGGTTTCACGTCGGCTCAATTTAATCCTTTTTATCCGTACTTTCGCCACAAATTCAAACCTTATCCACAAGTTTGGCATTTTTAAAATCATTTGTACATTTTTTTTTTTTTTTTTTTTTTTTTTTTTGCAATTTTTAAAAAAAAACAGGGGGAGCCTTCGTAACGGCGGGCGTTAAAAAAAAAAAAAAAAAAAAAGGAAATCACTCTGTGATAATCAATATTGGCGTGCATCTCCAGCGCCCCGTGGGCGTTTTATTATTTTATTCCAAACATGCTGGTAGAAGTAATTTACTTATCAATTATCCAGAATAATAACTTAATGTATAAATTTAATACAGCGGTAATGTTATTTAGCCGTGTCCAGGAAGTCGCCGTCGGGAAATGTTCCTGTCCATTGTTGCGGCCCGTGGGCCGTGGAAGGAGATCCTCCCGGGGAGTCACATGGTCTGCGGCGGCCCGTTCAAAGGCCTCCCTCTTTCACGCCACCAGCCAGTTCTCATGGAAACGTTTCGCAGGCGCATACCTACATTAGCCACACGGAAGCACATAGCACGATGAGCGTCCGCCACACACACACACACACACACACACAAGGTTACACAGTGCATTCGCAGCTCCGGCACGTGACCAGGGAACTTTTTCGCTCTCACCCTCGCACATTTTACAGGTTATTTCTCACAGTTTTTTTTTTTTTTTTTTTTTTTTTTTTTTGGACGCACGCGGGTTCGCAAGAGCTTCACCGGAGGGCCCGGAATTGTCCGGACGCGTGAACGAGAGGCTCCAAACTCCAGGGATCATGAGTATTTTTCAGATTTGCTTAAAAGCACCCTGTTTCGCCGGAAAGACGTAAAGGGTGGAAGCTCCCATGCTGCTTCCCAAACCCCTCCTCCTCCTCCTCCTCGCCGCTCCAGCGCCGACGGCGGCCGATATCTGGTGACGCTCGCCGGCGGCGGCGGCTCTCGAGAGCTCCTCGTCTCTGCCTCTCGTCTCGGCGGCCACCCAGGAGCCAACAGCTTTGAAGAGGGAGCAGCTGGGGCCAATGACAAGTGATGGTTTTGGCGCTCGGGAGCGTGTTTGTGCGCCGGCCTCGAACGAGTGGGTGTTTTCCTGGAGGAGAGACGGCGTTAACACATGTGTGTGTGTGTGTGTGAGTGTGTGTTTGTAATGGAGTCCAGCTCCCCTCCTGCCCTGAAGGGGGGGGTTGGGGATACTGGCCTTGAGGGTCGCAGCCCAATTAATGAACCTTTCCTCCGGCATCGGGACTTCCTCCTCCCTTCTGCGATCGCCTCCGTAAGCTCCGCCCCCTCGGGAGGAAAAAAAAAAAAAAAAAAAAAAGGGCACCTTTGTATCGAAAAAGGAAGATCCGTGTTTCAAAAACATCGTGCGATTTATCAGCCCCGCTCGCGAGACGTCCCGCGTCGAACCGCCGCCGCCGCGGACGTGGGGGGATCGGAGCTCATGAATATTTGAGGGGGTGGAGACTTTGAACCCACCCAACCCCACAAGTAGGTCACCAATGGTGCACTCCCAAGGATGGGCTGTTTTTGATTTTTTTTTTTTTTTTTTTTAAATTTCATTTTATTCTTTTTTTTTTTTTTTGGACTTGTTTTTTTTTTCCAGCCTCTTAAGAGGGAAAAACATCCAAAATAAGAAAATCTGGCAACGTCTATCTGTACTTCACTTAATCCCCCAAATCCCAGGGTCATTATACCAGTAAACACTGACAGGATGAATTATACAACAGTTTTTTGCTCTTAGATTAGTTAAGATTTGATTGAACGGCGGCGCCCTACTGCAGGTTTGGCAAAACAACCGGATGATAACAAAGTTCACACCGAAAACAAGGAGACAGATATCCGATTTCCACGGCCTTGCTTGAGGTCAAAAATGGATGGATGGATGATAGATGGGTTGGTAGGGAGATGATGGATGGAGGGATGGAAGGAGGGATAGACAGACTGGTTTGTAGGTCGCGGGATGAATCGATGGACATGAATGGGTTGGTAGGAGGAAGGGTGGAGGTTGGATTGGTGAAGGGATGGATGGATGGATGGATGGATTTGATGTTAGGAGGATGGATGGACACATGAAAGGATGGATGAATGGATGATAGATAAGTAGATAAGCAGGTTTGGGGGAGGGTGGCTGCATGGGGGGGTAGCTAGCTTGGTAGGAGGATGGATGGATGGATGGATGGATGGATGGATGGATGAATGAACAGGTTTGTTGGTAGGAGGATAGATAGATGGACATGCGAGTGGATGGATTATAGATTGGTAGATAAGCAGGTTCAAGGGAGGTAGATGGATGCATGGAGGGGTAGCAAGCTAGCTAGCTAGCAAGGATGGATGGATGGATGGATGGATGGATGGATGGATGGATGGATGGATGGACAGGTTTGAAGGTAGGAGGATGGATAGATGGACACTTGAAAGGATGGATGGATGGATGATAGAAAGGTAGATAAGCAGGTTCGGAAGAGGATGGATGCAAGGAGGGGTAGCTAGCTCGCTAGCAAGGAAGGAAGGATGGATGGATGGATGGACAGATTTGATGGTAGGAGAATGGATAGATGGACACGTGCAAGGATGGATGAATGGATGATAGATAGGTAGATAAGCAGGTTCGGAGGAGGATGGATGCAAGGATGGGTAGCTAGCTTGGTAGGAGGATGGATGGATGGATGGGTGGATGGATGGATGGATGGATGGATGGGTGGATGGATGGATGGATGGATGGATGGATGGATGGATGGATGATGGATGGATGGATGGATGGATGGATGGATGGATGGATGGATAAGCAGATGGATGGATGGATGGATGGATGGATAAGAGGATAAGCAGATGGATGGATGGATGGATGGATGGATGGATGGATGGATGGATGGAGGGGTGGATGGATGGATAAGAGGATAAGCAGATGGATGGATGGGTGGATGGATGGATGGATGGATGGATGGATGGAGGGGTGGATGGACGGATTTGGAGGTAGAAGGATGGATAGATGGACACGTGAAAGGATGGATGGATGATAGATAGGTAGTTAAGCAGGTTCGGAGGTGGATGGATGCATGAAGGGATAGCTAGCTAGCTAGCTAGCTAGCATGGATTGATGGATGGACAGATTGCTAGGTGGGCAGGAGGAAAGATGGATGCATAAATGGACTTGTCATAGCAGCCAGGTATATTGACACATTTAAGAGGTAGTAGATCCCTCTCTCTCTCCGTCCTTCTCTCTCTCCGTCCTTCTCCCCTCCCAGATTGTAGCAGCTGGACGCCGCCGCTGTGACTCAACACTTTCCACCGCGCTCCGTCTCTTTACCTTGGATTGTTTTTCTGTCCGTCCAACAAACTCCTGGCTCAGATCCTCCTCTTTTTGAACTCTTTCGCTCCTCCTCCTCTTTTCTCTCTCTCTTTCCCTGACATGGCACTGAAACCCCCTCGACGACCGTCGTCGAGCGCCGGGCCGCTCGGCGCGACCCGGGCGGGAAACGTCGCCATGACGTCCAACCGTGCGCCTTTGCGTTTTTTTTTCGCTATCTGTTGTATTTTTGTCCTAGAACATTCGCCGCCCCCACCCCAAGCTGAAAGCGATCCTGCGCCTCCTTTATATGTGTGTGTGTGTGTGTGTGTGTGTGTCCTGGCTCCGAACGGGCCCCGGCCATGTTAATGTCATTATAGCTGGTGTACAGACGAGAGGCCTGGCCAGTTAGTGGCATTGTCGAGTATCACCTTACGCTTACGTTGCCTCCAGCTGGCCCGCCGCTGCCAAAGTCTCGCTGAAATAGCCGCCACCGCCGCCGTGCACGTGCGCGCGACTTCTTTTTTTTTTTTTTTTTTTTAGCGCGCGAGAAAAAAAAAAATCATCCGAACAGCTACGGAAAACACTCCCCGGATCCACATGAAAGACACAGGCCGGGTTTTTGGAGATTCGCAACGTCGTCTTTTTCTTTTCTTATTTTTTCTTTTTTTTTTTCCACTTGCTACCATTAGCAAAAAAAAAAAAAAAGAATCGGTAGGAATAAAGATGAATTATGACGACCCCCCCTCTCCCCCGGGGGGAACGCCGGCTTCCTGTTTCCGCAGGGAGCAGGCAGGTAAATCTGCAGGACTCGGAAGAACATACTGTTTTCTTAAAGCCGGGATCTGTTTTCGTACTTGCCGGTCCTGCAAGCTGGGCCTCGGGTGAGGACGTCTTCGTCCGTCGCTCCGGCGGTAGAAAAAATATCGATTACAGAAAAAAAATTTGATCTGGGAATGACATACATCCTCTTCTTTTGCAGATAAAACTCAAGTAAAGCTGTTAGCCTACTTTAGCTTAGCATGTTTGAACTGGGAATGACATACATCCTCTTCTTCTGCAGAAAAAACTCAAGTAAAGCTGTTAGCCTGCTTTAGCTTAGCATGTGTGAACTGGAAGTGACATACATCCTCTTCTTCTTCAGGTAAAACTCAAGTAAAGCTGTTAGCCTACTTTAGCTTAGCATTTGTGAACTGGAAGTGACATACATCCTCTTCTTTTGCAGATAAAACTTAAGTAAAGCTGTTAGCCTGCTTTAGCTTAGCTTGTTTGAGCTGGGAATGACATACATCCTCTTCTTCTGCAGAAAAAACTCAAGTAAAGCTGTTAGCCTGCTTTAGCTTAGCTTGTTTGAGCTGGGAATGACATACATCCTCTTCTTCTGCAGAAAAAACTCCAGTAAAGCTGTTAGCCTACTTTAGCTTAGCTTGTTTGAGCTGGGAATGACATACATCCTCTTCTTCTGCAGAAAAAACTCAAGTAAAGCTGCTAGCCTGCTTTAGCTTAGCGTGTTTTCCCGATTCAGCCGACCTTTTTTCCGCTTTGATTTCATATTTATTATTTTTCATCACATCACCAATCGCAGAATCCCATTCCGCGCTTCCCAGATTGTAACTGGAACCAAAACAGCAGTTTTTTCGAACTCCTCTTATCCTTTGGCGGCCGTCCGCGGTCGGCGGTTGCGGCAGGCGCACGTATCCCTGGAAACATGGAGCCTTGGCCTTCGGAGGTGGTGGGTAACGTCATGCATCCTCCATGACGCGGCGGTAGAAGCATGTTCTTGTGAAACGGAGCTCGATAGAATACCGTTTACATATATATATTTTTATATGTGTGCGTCTCAGTGGGGTAACGTGAAAGTTAGGAACGCTTATTCGGGATTTTACGACTTTGGAAACACTCCCTGAAGTTTGACACGGCAGCTTTGACAAGTGTTTCCCCGCGTCGAGTCCCGACCCCTCGTTGCCATGGCAACCGTGTATTTAAGATAGGATATGCAAGTCGTAGGAAAAATTTCTCCCGCCGCGGGTCGTCGTCCCTCCAGAGTTGGACGGCAAAACCGGCGCTGGCGGAACGGGACGTGTCCGGGAGGCGGCGGCGGCGGCGGCGGCGGTTAAGACGCTTCCAAGCCTTGATTAAACGCCGATGTGACGGCGCTGCGTTCACGATAGCGCGCTTATAACCGCGCCGGCTGCAAAGCGGCGTCTGGCACTCGCGAATACACCCTTCCAGAGGACGGGTGGGGGCGGCAGTTTGACGGACAGCCGCCTGACGGAGCGTAGAGGGGGGTTCGCGGGCGGAGGAGAAAGAAGGGGGGGGGAAGTTGATTGGTCCAGGAGGAGACAGTAAACGGCTGCGGGTCAGCTGGAGGCAGGCCGTGGCAGCGGCGGGACAGTTGTAACTGCGGTAATGAGCTCAATACGGTGTGGATTAAAAAAAAAAAAAAAAAAAAAAGGAAAAAATGGGAAGGGGGAGCGGCGGTGTTTGGAGGCGTAGCCTAGCAACAGGCCGGGGAGGCCCGACGCCAAGAGGAGGAGAGGCCGGGTGGAACAAAACGAGCCGGGAGCCTCATAAATTTCGAAATATACATTCAACAGCAATATCGGGCCGGAGGGCCCAGTCAGCGCTGGAACACACACACACGCACACACACATATTTTCTTTTTGGATGTCAGTTTCGCTAGGTTATATACAGAACTCGGTTTGGTGTGTGTGTGATTTTAAAAATTAGACATGCATTAAAAGATTTTGCGATTTCATAAAAAATGAATAAATAGATAAAAATAGATGAGCGAAATTTATCCGGAATCTGATTTGAAGAGTAGAAAAAAAAAAACAAATAAATAAAAAACTGCATGGATAGAAGATTCACAAATATTATTTTACAAAATAGAAAGGAGAAAGTGATCCAAGAAACGTTTTATTTTAAATTTGTTTTTTTTTAGTTGCGTAATATAAAAGTTAGAATGCGACTTTCCCGTATTTACTGTAATCGATGCGTTTGAGTCAAAGCCTTGCAGAGCGTGTCCCGGTCGCCATGACAACCACAGCTCTAAACGCCGATGCCTTAAGACGCCTCCTCCTCGGGGGGAATTCAGCGATACCACGAAGGGGAAGCGCCGTTAAGACGTCAAATAATCAAACACAATTGAGTCATCGGAGTCTGTGGGCGTTGGGGCGGCGGCGTCCGGCACCGGCCCGCTCGCCGCTCGCCAAAACTCACTGCGAGTCCGGTTCGAACGCGAGCGGAGACGGGCTCCTCGGGGCCTCGGTCGCGGCGAGCCGACCAACCGCACAGCAACATCCGCGGATTTTTTCTGACCCAGTTCTGCTGTTATTCTCTACTCCGGACCCCCCCCCCACACACACACACACACACCCCTCTGCTCTTTTTTTATTTTTTTATTTTTCCATCTGTCTCCTCCGCTCCGCCAGAAAACCTTCGCCTGAGCGCCTCGGCCATTTTTTTTTTTTTTTTTGATTTCGGAACCGATCGACGGCGGCGTGCCGAGACCTCCTCACGTGTCCCCCCTCCTAAAACCTTTACGCTCGGTGTGTAGAAATTAAAGAGGATGAACGGCGCCGTCGCCGAAGTCCCCCTAAACCCAAGGCCTTATTCTTGTCTCTGCACTTTTTTTTTTTCCATTCCTCTCTTCTTCTTCTTCTTCTTCTCTCTTTAGTCCTTTTGTTAGGCGGTCGCTTCCTGCGGTGAACATGGCACTGCCCAGGCACATGTTCTGTGGTGGGCCTGATTACAGCCCTGCCGTAGTGCTGACATTGGCCCGCACCGGCTTCGCGTCTATAAACACACACACACACACACACACACACACACATACACACACGTGCTGGCCCCTAAGTTCCACCATCCCTGCCAGCGGCTACCGCGGCATGACTTCACCCGGCAACCATTTCTTGATTTCTTGCGTCAAACAAAATGCCTCTGTCACCAGAATAAGGAGGAGAGCCTGGAGGGACGGGAGGAGGAGTGTGGATGTGCGGTAGCGGCGCTGAGGGTTTTTTTTTTTTTTTTCTTTCTCTCGATGTTTTCCACTGCGAGTTTGGGAGCGTGGTGGGGTAATTTTAGCTGGAAGGCCCAGAAAAAGCAGGCGGCGTTCGATGAAGCTCTTTGTCTCAGAAGTGGAGTGGCAGGCGGGGAGAGGGATGAACAAGGGAGAAAGAGAGAGAGAGCCGAGGCCTCAGCCGTCGCCTTTGTCCAACCGGTGTTCTGAATCATTTGCGTCAAAAGTGGTGGAAGAAAGGTGGTTGCAGGCCCTCGATCCGTTGAGCTTCTGTGACCGTCGCCCGCACCGGCGTCCTCGCTTCCGCCCCGCTAATCTCGCTTGTGGTCGTTGCAGGAGCGGCTGCACTACGAGACGCTGAGCCAGCACCTCGGGAAGCTGGGCGAGGACGCCGGGAAGATGGTGCACCGAGTCATCGACCTCACCCGACCCGAGGACCTGGATGGTGAGTATGCTGTGCTGCGCCTCGCCGTGCTGCGCCATGTTGCGCCATGTTGCGCCTCTGTCACCATGCTGTGCCATGTTGCGCCACGTTGCACCATGTTGCGCCGCGCCATGCTGCGCCTCTGTCACCATGCTGTGCCATGTTGCGCCACGTTGCACCATGTTGCGCCGCGCCGTGCTGCGCCATGTTGCGCTGCCGCACCGCGCTGCACCATGTTGTGCCGCGCCGCACCATGTTGTGCCGCGCCGTGCGGCGCCATGTTGCGCTGCGCCGCGCTGCGCCATGTTGCGCCGCGCCGCGCTGCACCATGTTGCGCAGCGCAGTGCAGCGCCGCGCCATGCTGCGCCGCGCCATGCTGCGGTTCGTTTACTGACTTACAAGTTCCAAGTGGAGAATCAGAATCTTCTCATCCCGTCGAGCTCCGTCGCAGGGGCAGGACATGACCCTGGAAGGGACGTTCCAGTTGTCTGGAGTCCAACATTAGAACGTTAGATTAGGACTAGTTGAAGAATAAACCAATAAGTGCCAAATCAATCCACGTGTAAGTGAAGGCGCCGTTCATCCGAGGGGGGATTGTCTGAAAGTCTAAAAAAAAAAAAGTTTCGCTCCAGTCGTGACCCTTGTCCCGGCTCAGATTCCGCGGTAGCCTTGTCAGACTCCGGAGTAAGACTTTTAAGGGACGGGAGAGGTCGGCAGCTTTGAAAAGCAGGGTCAAAGGTCACATTCGGACCTGGTTAATAGCGATGACCCCGCGGGAGAGGAGGAAGCGTTGCCTCCGGGGGGAAGGGGTCACACCGCAGCGCAAGTCAGGAGTTGGAAGTTCCTGAAGATGCAGGTATTTCAGCAAATACAAATATTTATCGCACTCCTTAGCGAAGGAGAAATATGTTGTCACACGGTTACCGTGGAATTCCCTTCCTTTTTTTTTTTTTTTTTTCTCCCCGCCTTCCGAGTGACGGCGCAAGATCCCACCTGGTCACGTATTTGTCTTTTCCACATTACAAGTAACATACCGTAAACACAAACATCCCCAAATGTAAGACAAGAACGCTGACACAGTGTCTGCCCCCAGCCCTCCCTTCTCCAACCAGCCCCTCGGTTCTCAACCCACCTGTTTCCCATAAAGCGGCGGTGTTTACAAGCGCGAGGCCGCGCGGTGCTTATCGTGGTTTAGCTTAGAAGCGGGAGGAGTAAACACGGGAGCGCTGGCACTGGGACGCTAGCGGGCGGAAACGCAGGCCTCACACTTCGCCTGTTAGCATTGTTTGGGCATCACGGAACACGGCGCCCATCCTGACTTTTGTTTTTACTTTTGTTATACATCCTCTCCGGGGCGGCGGTGGAGTGCCTGAAGACATGAGAGCATGTGGAAGGTGAAAATGTCATGCTATGAACGTGATGTCACACTGTGTACTGGCCTGTATTAGCCTAGTTAGCGCTCAAACGGCGACAGCTTTTCTTTTATTTCACATCGAACTCACGTGAACTCGATACACTCGCATTGACGGTCGTTCCGCAGCGAAGCTCAGGGGTGAAAAATGCCGTCCTTTTCTTTTTTTGAGAAGCAACAGGAAGTAGTGGGTCTGAGCTGAAGGATCGAGTGCTAATGCAGAGGGCGCCGTTCCTTTCCTTTGTGTCGCACCCAGGTAACAACATCACCGAGGCACGGGTGTTCAGGGAGGCGCGGGGCAGGAACAGCAACGAGCCTCACATCAAGAGGCCCATGAACGCCTTCATGGTCTGGGCCAAGGACGAGAGGAGGAAGATCCTGCAGACGTTCCCCGACATGCACAACTCCAACATCAGCAAGATCCTAGGTGAGGCGGAAAGCGTTCGCTACGTATGCTCTGGCCTTTCGGCACTCCTGTCGTCACGGTTCAAGCGCCGAAGATTGTTGGTCGATGTGAAGTCTTGTTGCAGACCGGCACGCCCACTTTTTTTCGGCAGCCAAGATCGAGTTTTAGATCATTTTGGGTGTCGGAGTGGAAGGGAGAAGCCCGTTAGCTCACTCCGCAGTGCCTTAGCTTCTGCTAGCGCGACTTCTGCTGACAGAAGCTCCTCCAGGAAACGGCTGGACCTCCATGTGTCATCTTTCAAACATTTGGCCAAACATCGTGGATTCGGATGACTCACGAGAAGGCGAACGTGTTTTTCCCCCTAAAAACCCGGCCGTGATTTATCCCCTCGGAGCGACGCGGGGCTTAAAATCATCCATTCATCTCCCGTTTTCTCGCCAGCCGGGCGTTTGGACGAACAAACGCGTGATGCGATGTCAGTACATCGCGCCGCTTCGCCTGCCTTACACCTCAGGTCACGGAGTTCCCTCCCAAACAGGCGTCACACTATAAGGCCTGGTGTGTTTCGCCGGAGCTCTGAACGCCTCGCGCTCAGAGCTCCACTGTGTCGGCATGACGAGTGTGATGGATGAATTCGGCTCCAAATTAACCACCTTCACACAGATCGCCATTCACGGGGCCGCGAGCAGAACGGTGTGTCCGTGAAATGCTCTGAAGTCCTCCACTGTCCGGTCCGGGGCGCAAGGGGCTCTGGCTGGGCGGGGGCGACGTAAACGCCGCTCCACGGCGACGTGAACAAATCGCTTTTTCCCCCCCAGTTCGTTCTCGACTCGCAGCTCTGAAACCGACAAAGGGAGGTACTGTGTCCCGCCGGATCGCTTTTAACCTCGGGATTCGAACCCACGCTGGTAATCTAAAGAATCACCCGCGGGGCTTAGCTGTAAAAACAGAAAAAAAAAAAAACGTGAGCGATAAGATCGTGTCACCAGGCGGAAACATCTCGAACCCGTGAGAGGAAAGGTTTAGATGCGTGTGTGTACAATGCACGTCCGTCCGACATCATAACACAGCTGGACCTTTGGAAGTGGGTGGTAGGCTGTGAGAAGGGGGGGAAAAAAAAAAGACCTCGCAGTGTTTCCTGTGTCGCCGAAGCAGAAGAGCGATGCTTGATAAACCTCCATAAACAAGAGAAGCAAGGCGGAGAGCGCCTCGCAGATGGCTTGCGTACCTGCGCTAACCGCATTTGGGCGCTCATTTGGGGGTAACAAAGAGTTTGCAACACCTACGGCGCCTTCGGTACATTTCCAAATGGCCTCCTGAAAGGCACCAACACCAAATTTAAGGGAGTTCGAGCTCCTCGAGAAATAGGCTACCTCTTGTCCCCAGAAGTGAACTAGTTGGTAACCAAGCAATCTGACCTACCTTCCCGTTCCAGACCAAATTTAAGGAAGTTCGAGCTCCCCGAGAAATAGGCTACCTCTTGTCCCCAGAAGTGAACTAGTTGGTAACCAAGCAATCTGACCTACCTTCCCGTTCCAGACCAAATTTAAGGAAGTTCGAGCTCCCCGAGAAATAGGCTACCTCTTGTCCCCAGAAGTGAACTAGTTGGTAACCAAGCAATCTGACCTACCTCCCCATTCCAGACCAAATTTATGGAAGTTCGAGCTCCCTGAGAAATAGGCTACCTCTTGTCCCCAGAAGTGAACTAGTTTGTTACCAAGCAATCTGACCTACCTTCCCGTTCCAGGCTCCCGTTGGAAGGCGATGACCAACCAGGAGAAGCAGCCCTACTACGAGGAGCAGGCCCGCCTGAGCAAGATCCACCTGGAGAAGTACCCCAACTACAAGTACAAGCCGCGGCCGAAGAGGACCTGCATCATCGACGGCAAGAAGCTGCGCATCGGCGAGTACAAGCAGATGATGAGGTCACGGCGCCAGGAGATGAGGCAGTTCTTCGTGGGGTGAGCAGAGAGCGCTCGCTCCCGGTCAAATGTTTGTTTACTGTCACCAAACCCCCTTGTGGCACCCCAAAAAAAACCCAAGCTGTATAATAAGGCGGTAAGCGCGTCCTACCTCAGCAAGGAGGTTGCCGGTTGGATTCTGGTTGGTTTTGTTCCTCCGGTTATCAGAAATATGCAGCAGGTTCATTGGAGACGCAGACTAATGAACCAGAGAGGGAATGGTTGTACGCCTCGAAGTGGATGGGCCGTAGCATCGCAGACAAGCGGTATCGACAATGAAGGAATGAAAATGTTGATCGTGAACATACACAGTCGGATCTTTCACGTCGTCTTCCTGTTTGTTTTCCGACCCTGTTGTTGTGGCATCAAACAGTCGTGAGCATCAGGCTGCCTTGCTCCAGGGCACCGGTTCGGTATCTGTTAGCTTCACGTATTTACTTTCCTCTTCTTCTGGAATCTCCCAGACCTCCATCCATCTGTCGGATTGGTCTTAATGGGCTCCAGCCCTGGATGTGTTGGTAGCCGCCACCGCGGTCGGGGCGGGGGGGGGTGGGGAGGTGGGTCGGGGGGGTCGGGGGGATTCAGATGGATTTAGCAGCCGGCCGGCGCTTCGGACGGGAGCGATTTTTAAATGCTTGTCATTTATTGAATCAGGACAACGGCGGGGCGGCTTGCGGGCGGCGAAATTGGACGCAGGCGTACCCGGTGGAATATGAAATGTAAGCAGATGTTTGGTGTGTGTGTGTGTGTGTGTGTGTGGAGGGGGAAGGAGGGGGTTCGCTTTTACTGCGTGTGGTCAAGACCATTCAGAAGAAAAGGAACCCTGTGATTCTCCAGCCTGGACTTTCAATCAGAGCAGAGGCAGCGCGCACGGAGGCGGGACCCCCTCTGACGTACGCCAGCCCGGGTTTACGGCGTTTAAAGTGGAAATGAGTGTGTCGGCGCGAACAGACGCCCGCAGCTACGAACACTTCCAGGGCCCGAGGGGGGCGACTGCCACTTTCGGCTGATTCCGTCGGGCACACGTGTCCAACTCGAGGCCCGCGGGCCAAATGTGGCCCGAGACGACGTCTTAAAAGGTCTGATTGTCTTAAAATAAATAAGTCAAACGCCTGCGTTGACCATAAACTACATTTCCCACATTTATGCCGGTCATGTTAGCCGCTAAGTGACGGCATCCCGCCGTTAGATCGCAGCGTGTCAACGCCATTTTGAGAGCTACAAATGAACCCTAAGAGAAACGTTGATGCCGATGGAAGGCTGTTTCGAGAAAGATGGGAAGGCGAACGCATGTTTGTGCTTCAAGGAGAAAAAAGCGGTACGTCTTTCGTGTGACGAAGCAGCCTAACGTTAGCGTACTTAGCACTGTAGATTTTACTCTTTGACAACCGACGCTGCTTCGGTTGTCAAAGAGTAAAATCCACAGTGCTAAGTATGCTAAGTTAGCCATCCAGAAAAACAAATTGCCTAAGAATTAAGAGTCGAACTACGACGGCAGCAGGATGTGTTTACGAAAACCGCATCCGAAAAAAACACTGCAGCGGTAAGCTAGCTTTGTAGCAGAGCAACTAGTAAACATCTTTTTTTTTTCATCTATGCAAATGCACGTGTAACATTTAGGATTTAAACATGTCATTAATTCATAGTTATTTAACATTAAGGAGTACTTACATTTCATTTACATTACATTTGTTTGTTTGTTTAGAAGTTTATTAGGACAGTGTACAATTAAATTAAGCACAGAGGCTGAGATGTTTGTACCAGATTGTAGCTCATAGCTAATTTCCGTCTGTCGTCCTGGGAAGACAATACAAATATACAACTGTACAAAATAGACAATATATATAAAATATACAGATAGGCAATAAAATAACTGTACAATATATAAACAGGCAATAAAATAAGTATTTTGCATGTATTTAGTTATATTTATACTGTTATGCTGATGTAGCGCTTGGTGAAAATGAGATCGCTGAAGGGAAACGCTTTGATCGGTGTTTCCACAACACCGATTCGTCGGTGATCGTGACGATTTGAAGATGAGAACCAATCACGGAGGAGATGAGGCTCCCCCCGGCGGCTGGCGGAGAATGTGCCGGACTTCCTGTTAGCTTCTTGCGAAGCGAATTTAGCACGACCGACGACGTGAAATATTTACGAAATTTGTCGCTTCTTCCGTAAACGTCTGGATCTTCTGCGCTCCGCAGCCCCCAGCCTGCGATCCCCCTGGGCGGGAGCCCGGGAGGGGTGGGCGTCTACCCGGGCGCCATCACCATGGCGACGACGGCCACGCCATCGCCGCACCTGACCTCGGACTGCTCCAGCAACTCGGCCAGCCCCGAGCCGGCCATCCCCGTCATCCAGAGCACGTACGCCGTCAAGGCGGAGCCCGGCGTGGGCGGCAGCAACGGCGGCGGCGGCGGCGGCGTGGGCGGCCTGGACCTGGCCGGCGACCCCGCCAACGGCGACGACGACATGGACATGTACGAGGACTTCGAGGACGAGCCCAAGTCAGACTATAGCAGCGATCACGAGACGCGGGAGGACATCAGCGCCAACTGAGCGCGCTCAGGACCGGAGGGGGGCGGAGCCTGGAGACCCTCCCGTTTCACTCAGAGGCTTTTTAAAGAACTTCTTTTATTACAGAGACCTTCAGGGACCGAGACCCTCCTCCTCCTCTGGACTCCAGGAAGCCGACGGGGGGACGGAGGCCCTCCGACGCCCCCCCTCCCCGACCCTTTACCCTCCACGACGACGGCAAAAAAATACAAAAATGTGACGCGGCGATCCAAGACGGCGAGGAGGAACAGGATGAGCGTAAGCTAGCGAGGGGGCGGGGCAGGGGAGACGATCCGCTCTTAAACGCCGCGGCGTGTTTTTCCTTTTTATTTTTTCGGATCCGGCGCGACGGGGAAGAGGAGGAGGAGGAGGAGGAGGAGGGGAAGATCCTCGTCTCGGTTTCCGTCGGGCGGGCGGAGGAACCCCCGGCCCCGGGGCCGCCAGAACTTGAAGTTTGAGAATTTTTAATATAAAATCCTAGCTCTTGTAATCTTATAGTCTTACTTTTTTTTTTCTTTTCTTTTCATTTTTTTTTTTTTTTTCTTACGGAAATCAGTGCACCGACATTTCTTCTCTGACAAACTGCTTACATTACACAACTGTTTTTGCATATATATATATATATATATTTATATTTTTATATAATATATATATATATATATATATGTGTCCCAGCTCAGGTATGATGTGCCAGCTTGTGAATGTTTTTTTTTTCCCTTTTTTTTTTTTTTTATTACATGCAAAAAATAGAAATTTACAGACTCACCGTGCCCCCGGCGGAATGGTTTTTTCTACAAATTCACGTTTTTCTTTTTTTTTTAAATATGTATAATACATATATATACATAACATATATATATATTGTATATATTTTGTGTTACATCAGCACGCAACACGTTTTCGCAGGAATGAAGCTCGGTCGGATGGGTGATCAATAATCATCCGGAGCGGAACTCAGAGGGAGCGGCGGCTCTCTCAGATGTCAATCAATAATAAACATAGATAATCAATCGATCAGCCGGGGGCTCCGGGCGTGTGTGTACCCCATACTTATCCCACGGAGGGAGTCAGATCGCTGAATTACTTATCAACTATTGTTACATCGATATTATTATTATTATTATTATTATTATTATTATTATTAATTTAGATTTGAATTCAAACGTGCCAAAACCTGCGTTCACATTCGCTCGGGGTGTTTTTAGTCTTAACTTTCCAAAATGCTGCAGAACAAGTCTTACGCAATCAGCAGTTCCTTCTTAATTTTTATTTTTTTTTCTCTTCTTGTCTTGACGGGACGTGTCTAATTGCTGGAGCCACGGCAGGCAGAGCTAGCAGAGTTTTTTTTTTTTTTTTTCCACACACTACACACACACACACACACACACACACACACTACACACACACACGCGCGCCAAGCCCCCCCCCCCCCCCGCGTGGCGACGGCGGAAGACGTCCGACCTTGGATTCCACTGCACCGGTGCTTTTCACGAGTTCCTCGAGGCCAAAGGGCGCCGCCTCCTCCTCGCCCACTGACACTTTAAGAGTTCACAAGTCTTAAAGGCGCATTTTTAAAAAGCCGTGTGATTGGATAATTTTTTTTAAAGGGGGCGGGGCTAATCCCGGGATGACCCTACTGTAGGATTATATTCTGGATCCCTTCACTGTATTTTATCTTTTTTTTTAATTTTTTTTTTAGCCTGTTAATATTACTATTATTATTATTATATTTTTTTTTAAATGTCTTATCAGCGTCACAATATTCACACCAGACTTGTGTTTCTAAGGATTTATATAGTTGGCAAAAAAAAAAAAAAAAAAAAAAAAAAAAAAAATTCAAAAATTAAAATAAATGTGGAAACAAAGGTTTAACAGGCCTCTTATTCCGCTATAAAAAAAAAAGCAGAAAAATAAATCGATTTTCTACGTCGCATGTATATTTTGAAGAGGAGTAAGTTATTAGCCGGGGAGTCGGAGGGGCTCAGTTTTATTTTCTATTTCCAGCCTCCGGTTTGCAGGTTTTCGGATCTCCCTTCTCTCTCCCTCCTTCACCTCCCCTGTTTTTCTGGAGCTTCACAAGCTGGGACTGAACTCTTTTTTTCTCCTTGTTTTTTTTTTTATTTTTATTTTTATTTTTATTTTTTTCGTTGTTTGTTTTTTTGTTTTTTTTTCTTTTCCCCTCTGGCTTTGCATCGCGGGACAAACTACTGCCCCCTCCTTCACCCCCTCCCACCCTGTCACAAACAAACAAACATCCCAAGCACTGGATAAAAGAAAACAAATCTGCTTTTCTTTTCGTTTTTTTATCATTATTATTATTATTATTATGTTATTATTATTATTATTATTATTATTATTGACTGATGTGAAGTTGTTTGATTTTTTTTTTGTTCCAACCTGGACGAATCAGAGCAAGTCGAACGTCAAATTGCCATTTCTTTATCGGAGCGTTTTTCTTTTATTTAAGCTTTTTTTTTTTTTCGTTGTCGTTTGTTGTTGTTGTTGTTGTTGTTGTTGTTGTTACTGTTGTTATTTGTTGTTGTCGTCTGGGGGCAACGTCACGACCTCTGACCTGGTTAGAAAAGAGAAAAAGCTTAAAAAAAAAAGGTAACCTTGTGCTCTTGTCAGCTGTGAGGTTATTTCTCGGTCACACACACACACACACACACACACACCTACACACACACACACATTTTTTTTTTTTGTGATAAGTATTGTATTTGAAATTCAATTGTGCGTTTTAACATTTCATTGTATTTATTAGCCGGCTTTGGCTCTAAAAAAATAAATAAAATAAAATAAAAAAAAAAATTTAAAAAAAATGTGTCAGTACAAAAATACAAATGATGGAGAAAAAAAAAAAAAAAAACAACCAACCAACCCGCCCTCCCCCCTCCCGCCCCGGTGAGAAAGACAATCAAAAGAAAAAAAAAAAAAAAAAAAAAAAAAAAAAGAAGAAAAAAAAAAAAGGAGAAAAAAAAGAAAAAAAAAAGACGAATAAACGAATAAATAAATAAATAAATAAAAAAGTAAAAAAAAAAACGTTTCGGTTTGGATCTTTAATGGCGCTTCCTGTTTGTCCGTCGGATTCGCAGGTGGAGCTCGCCCCCTCTTTCTCTCTCTCTCTCTCTCTCTCTTTCTTTCTTCCTTTCTTTCTCTCGTTTTTCCGTGCCTCCGCTCCTTCTTTCCGCCCGTCTAATAATTTCCAACACAAGGCCTTTTCTTTTTCCAAAGTCGTGAGCTGCTCCACGTCTTTATATTTTGGTGGCCCATTACAGTAAATGTGGCCTATTGTTCCATTGTGTGCGTGTATGTGTGTGTGTGTGTGTGTGTGAGGTAATGCCTGCGCCGTGGTGAAAAACGCCACGGCGCCACTCCTGGCGGCAGCCAATCCCGGCCTTCGTTCCCAAAGCGGGAGGGATTTTGAGGAGTGGGGGGGCAAAGCGCCCAGCCATATGCAGCCACATCATAAATCTAATTGTAATTCCCAAATCAACTGGAGCGTCACCCTGCAAGGGGCGCCGACAACTTTGTCATACACTCCCCGTGTGTGTGTGTGTGTGTGTGTGTGTGTGTGTGTGTAGCCGTCAGCGGGTGTTGTTTGAAATCATACTTGTCCCGCCGCCACGCTAATCCCGATAAAGAGGTTGTCGGGCTCCTTGGCGAGAGGCGACCTTCGTCATCGCCGTGCCAGAAAATGGAAATCTAACACAAAATAATATCTTGTGGGAACGAGATAGAATCTCCGGAATCTGCCAGCTATCTTGTGGGAACAAGATAATCGTCAAATATAAGGATAAGGACTTTATTTATCCCGAAGGAAATTGTTATGCCAATGTTAAAAGAAAAACATAACAATGATAAATAATTGTAGAAAATTGTATAAACAGTAAAAAAATAAAAATAAAAAAGAAAGTGAAGTTTGAAGTCACAAGTGTGTAAAATGACACGTTTTCAACAAAAAAAAAAGTGCACGCGTGATGTTATTGTTTGCAAAAGAGTTTTTCTTGTTCACACAAGCTAGTTATTTTGTTCCCACGACATAACTAAAACATTTTCAGGGATGTTTTGTCAAATTGTCTAATCAGGATAATAAGCCTCTGATTTTTTTTTTTCATCATCTATTAGTAATAAATATTCATTTATAATTGATCTTGTGCGGACAAGTCAGAAACACCTTGTTCCCACAAGATATCCCGTGCCGATGCCTGAACATTTATCATTTAATTTAATTTTATTATTTAAACAGTGGTCAAAAAAAAAAAAAAAAAATCCCCAAACTTTTTTTTTTTTTTTTAATTAATATAAATATTCATCTCAATCTCATTCAAAGTTCTCTGCGGTTCTCCGTCGTCTCCGTGGGTGGGAATGACAGGTGGCCTTTTGATTGACAGGTGACCCGTCCAGGTAAAGCCCCGCCCCCTCAACCCAGCGCCAACCGTGATTGGCTGAAAATGATAAACAAGGCTGCTAGTCCAACATGTGGATTCAAACCTCTATTTTCCTGGTTCACGCTATCGTTTACATCCAGCATTAACATGTCAACCAAACGGGGAAGCATGATTTGTTTCTTTTAATAAAGGATTAAAGATGCAGAGACTCCAGGGGCTGCAAGTATAAACAGATTGGAAACAGGCAAACAAACGGAAAGAAGAAAGAGAGAGAGAGAGAGAGAGGGAAGAAGAAGAAGAAGAAAAAAAAAGGCGCCAGTTAAAAGCAGATTTCTGGCAGGCTGCTTCTGCAGCTCCAAGTCACTGCTGTTATTGGCTTTCCATTTATTCAATTATTTTAAGATGGTTTAAAATAAAGAGAGAAAAAATGATTTATTTTTTTTTTCTTCTTTTTCAGGGTGACTTTATTGCTTTTTTCCTGATTAATGTCCAAATAACAGCCATGTTTATTTGGACACAAGTATTTATTTGTATTTATTTATTTTGTCTCTTCGGCCGATCGATTGTTAAATCTGATTTACTTCCCTTAAATTTTATTTTACTTTTTACTTGTTTTTATTTCACTGTAAAAGATTGAGTTTTTATATTTTATTTATGTCAGACCTTTTTGGAGAGGAAGGCTCAAATCTATGAGCTTAAAAATATTGCTGTGTAATAAAATCTATATTATATAAATATATCCAAATAATAATTCATCTTTTTAAAAAAATATAATTATAAAAATTTATTTTAATAAATTTGACTAGTTTGATATTTTGTAGACTTTTTTTTTTATATATTTATTTTTTGATTCCCCAAGTATGCCAGCAAGAAACAAATAGAAATGTGTAGAAGTAAAAATTTAGAAACAAAACAATGGGACTATTTTTTTTGGCTGCCCTGTTATTTTTAAAAAGAGACATTTATTCAAACCCAAACACTAATAGAAACTAACATACATGTAGCACTAACACAGCGGTAAAAAAAAAAAGTTGAGAAGCAGAAAACCAAGACGTTCAGAGAAACCAACACTGAGAACCTGGAAAACTCAGGCGGAGAACTTGGAGAACCAACACAACTAGAGAACCCAGAAACTGGAGAACCAGCAAACTTGAAGACCCAACACACACTGTTTAGAACCTGGAGAACCAACATTATTTATCATTATATTAACTTATTTATTTATACATTTTATACATTTGTAAAGAACATTTTTAATTAAATTTTATTTTATTTCATTTATTTTTCTTCAATTTATTCTTTGACGTTCACAATTTGATGCTACTTCCCCAATTGCTCCTCGGGTTTTTTTTAATTTTGATTCAGAGACCTAACAATTTTATCATTAGTTTTATTATATATATATACACATATATGTACAGGTGTGTATATATATATATACATATACATACATGTATATATGTATGTATTTATATATAGAAATATATATAAATGTTAAATATATTACATATATATATATATGTATATATATATATTATCTTTTTTTTATTTTGGGGTTATGCACTGACAACCTAGAGAACCAACATTATTTATTTTCATTTTCATTATTTTTTTTCTTAATTTTTTTAATTTCTTTTATTTGATGTTCACAATTTCTTGCTACTTCCCCAACTGCCCCGAGGGGGACAAAGTTTTTTTCTGATTCTGATTCTGAAAACTCAGGCAGGCAAAGGGAGAACCTGGAGAACCAACACAACAAGAACAAACACAAGTGGTGAACAAACCCATTGAACCTCAAGGAACTTTGATTTCTTGAAATGAAAAAAAAAAAAAATTGCATATGTAAGGATGCCGGCGGGAATTGAGCCAGAAACCTTCGTCTTGAGATGTGGCGGTGAGGAAGATTGCGCCGCCGTCACCTAACAAGGAGGTCGGACTCTCACATCAGACTCTGAAGACTCTCAAAGGATCAATAAAGTTTATCTTATCTTACACACACATCTTATCTTATCTTATCTTATCTTATCTTATCTTATCTTATCTTATCTTCAAACAAATAAGTGAATAAAGACCATAAATAGACATATAAATATATTTATGTATGTTGCTATATTTGTGTGTGTCCGTGTGTTTGTTCTAGAGTCACTAATAATAATATTATATTATGCATTCCATATAATACATGCACATTTATGTATAATAAACATATTAGTATATCTTAAGGCATACAAGATATGTTGTATGCCATGTATGCACATGCATGATGCAAGGTTTATATATATATACACATATGTTACATATAAATATAATTTTTCCATACATATTTTTATATATGTTACGTATAATACAACATATATATATACGTATATATATGTAACATAGATATATTGTATATGTTTATATTCATATTAATATAAGCATATACAATACATATATATATGTATATATATATATATGTGTGTGTCCATATATGTTTGTGTATGTATGTCCATAAATATGTGTGTATATGAATATGTGTATATATGTGTGTTTATACTTATATGTCCATATATGTGTGTGTGTGTATGTATATGTCCAAAAAATGTGTGTGTGCATAGATATTTGTTTGTGTTTGTATGTATATGTCCATAAATATATTTATACAGGTGCAGGCATATTCATAAGTAGTGTTGTATGTATATATGTATCAATGTTTATATGTATGTGTGTATGTGTTTACATGCATATGGACATGTGTGCATGTATGTTTGTACGTGCATGTATATTCTGGTATGGAAAGGAATTGTCATATATGCATTCATATGTATATCTTCATATATGTTTTTGGGCAAACATATGTATATTCATATGTTAAGGCATGTATGCATGTACAAATGAATGGATTCACATTTGTGTACATACATACATTTGTCTGTGTATATGTATTTATGTGTGTGTTTTAGTGTGTATGTATTTGTACATGTATGTTTTACATATATTTTGTGCAAGTGTAGGTATCATAGGTATTGTATGTCAATGTGTGAATATATACATGCATGTATGTATGATTATATGTATGGACTGCTGCTGTTTTGCTTCATGATTTATCCTATTCATTCTATCTGTGTCTCTTCTATGTTCCTCAAAGTAAGAATGTAAATGTACAGAAAACAGGCTTCCTCACCGTGATGATGACAATAAAAACTTTGGGTGCGTTGAATCCCTGAATTAGACATTCAAAAGTACAGTACAGTATACAGTACATACAGTATACACACTATTGCGTACATGCACACTGATAGTCATTCAAAAACAAAACATTTTATCTTTTATCTTATATTATCCTAAAATACATACGTATTGTACATACACATGTATGTACATACATTCATGTGATATGACAATGTATGTATGTATGTATCTACTTGTTTGTATGTATGCATCTATGTATGTACAATGTGTGTCTGCATACTAACACATTAATATATGTATCTTATGTATCTACATATACATACGTATGTACAAAAAATTAATTCATACATATGAATGTATATACACAAATATAATATGACTGTATGTAAATAAATACATACATTTGTATGTCCATACATATGGACATACTTGCATACATGCATGTATGCGCGTACGTATATGTATGTATGAACCAGGTGCTTGTACGTATGTATATTTTCATGTGTGTGTACATACTTACGTATTGATATACACACCTTTGTATATTAGTGTAGAATATTAATAAATGTACATGTACGTATGTTCATATACATACATCGTTATGCACAGAAATATACAGTTATAAATAAATTGTTAATAAGAAATATATATTCATATGCAAGTACATACACAAACATGAAAATATACATCATATAGGTTTATTTTAATGTGTGTGTATGTACACAAATCTGTATATTAATGAAATACATTCATTCATACATACATACATACATACTTATCATGCAGAAAAATAGAAAAAAATATTATTTTTCGTGGATTCATATGTACCTTAAAGATACATACATACATATATATTATATATATATACACATGCACTCAAAGATATATGGATATCCATGTCACATACATGCAACCATACATACATGAATGTACATGTATATACATATGCATGTATAGATTTGTACATATATATGTGTGTATGTACAAACAAATGTGTATGTACCTATGTATGTATGTATGTACAAATACATATATATATATATATATCAAATATATATAGCAAAAAATATATATGCATTTAAATACATGCATGCATAAATTCATACACATATACATAATTAGATATGATACGCATACATACATATGTATGTAAATACATATGGACATACATACATACATGTATGTCCGTATTTACATGTACATATGTATCTATGTATGTATGTACTTGTGCCTGTATATTCATTTACATATGTACATGTGTATGTACATGTATTTATATGTACACACATACATACATACAATCATTGTAAGAATGTATGCATATTCGTTAATTTCTGTGTAAGACAATATACATACGTAAATATACATACACAAATTATCATATCATATGTTTGTATGTATGTATACACATATGTAATTACATACACATATGATTGTAGTTCAGTCCTAAATTGTTGATGTACATATATTTGTGTATGTTAGACACAAGAAAATACACATATGTAAGTATGAATGGGTGTACAAACACTTAAACTTACAAATACTGTTCCATGTTTATAGATATATTTATGAAAACATATATTTTGAATACATATGTATATACAAATATATGCTTGTACAGTTTATTATATGGGTTTGAATGTATATATATATATATATATATATATATATATATATATGTCAGGATGTATAAACATATCTTTCTATGCATGTATGTATGTATATATGTATATTTTTGTGCATCAAAATATATGTATGTACAAATATACATGTATATACATAGATACATACACATATATGTATTTTCATGCATTGCACATACATACATACATATATTTTCATCCACAGAATTATCATTATATACAAATATGCATATATATATATATGTATCTACATAAGTATGTATTTACAAATATGATACATATATACATACATACATACATACATACACACACACATACATACATACATATAAATGCATGTATGTATGTATGTATATATGTACATACATACATGCATATATATACATATGTATGTATATATGTATGTATGTATGTACGTATGTATGTATTTTTACATACATGTATATATAGTACATATACATATGTATGTATGTTCATATATGTGTATTAAAGTGATGTATGTATATATCTATGTTCTTATGTGTTTAATTAAATGTATATGTGTGTACACAGATCTTTTTCCATATGCAAGTATACAAATGCATGTGAACATTTATATTTGTATATGTGTGTGTGTATGTAAATACATCAGTATATTCATGACATACAGTACATAGAGTTATACATACATACTTGTCGAGGGTTTGTCAACCAGCTCACCTGAGAGGCTGGGAAGGCAGGAGGACCTTGGGGTTCCGTGGCTCGACCCATCCAATGCCTATGGATGCAGCAGAAGACCTCACTCCACCGGCTCCATGTTCATGGCAAGATCAGGGACTCAAGGTAATCACTGGATGCACCATCTCAGTAACCTTGTTCTCCTCAGCCATGGACATGCTTGTTCAGTCTACTGAGGTCCCCTCACCAAGACAGGTGTACAGCAGCCTCCTATCAGAGCGTTCATGGATGACCTGACTGTTACCACAACATCAGTACCAGGCTA